>NW_016928106.1:0-821 GCF_001483705.2 Eufriesea mexicana
GACGATCAAATTGACCAATTTTCACGGAGAAGCTTTTGAAAAAATTGAAGCAGTTCTAGAAATCCTAGAATCTAACAACCTGACTCTCAATCTTACAAAATGCAAGGTTTTTCAAAGTAAAATCGAATATCTAGGAAGGGAGATTTCGGTTGAAGGGATTAGGTCCGATGAATATGAAGTTTAAGCGATAAAAAAAAAACAAAAAAAAAAAAAAAAAAAAAAAAAAACAAAAAAAAAAAACGGCAAATCCGCAAAACGTAAAGCAAGCCAGGCAATTTCGGGGTCTGACAGGATACATCCGGAAATTTATAACAAGAAATTTGCTCAACAAGTAGCTCTCCTAACAAATTTGTTGAAAAAGGATACACCCCCTGGTCCTGGGGTGAGGCGAAATCCAAAGTAATTAAAGGAATGCGGCAACTTGTTTAAATTGCTTATATTGTAGGTCCTCCACGAATCGAAAAGCCGGGATTTTTACACCCAATTGAGAAGGTATTTATTTCATTTCATACAATTCATTGTGACCACGTTGACCCATTCATTCACAGTAAGCGGAAGAATACTCAAATATTAACAATAATCGATGGGTTTACAAAATTTTATATTTTGGAGCCTGTGAGAAATACATCAACCAAAAGCGTAGTCAAAGTACTGAATCAGTTCGCAATTTTCGGAACTCCATCAGGTATCATTAATGAACGGGGAAGTGCTTTTACTTCCCATGTGTTTAAATCCTTTTGCTTGGAGCATAGGATAAAGCATAAGCAATGCAGTAGCAACCCCTCGGATTAACGGGCAATGTGAAAGAATGAATAACATTG
>NW_016928107.1:0-609 GCF_001483705.2 Eufriesea mexicana
ACAGAATTGCCGTGTATGGCACAAAAGTCAAAGCTATCCTATCCGAACCAAAACAAACGTAACCTAACCAAGCGTAGCCTATATCAACCTAACGTGCCGAGACCACAATTGCTGTCCCCCCTAGCGCCAAGCAGTGCCTATTATAGCACAGTGGAGCGCAGGAACCGACCGAATAGCAGTTTATAATGCAAAACTCAATGCCATCCTGACCAAACGTAACCAAACCTAACCGAGCTGAACATAACAAAACTCAACCTATATTGCCACGACCGCTATTGCTGGTATCCCCAGATTCGAGCTGAGCGTAGTAGAGCAATATAGAGCGCAAGAATCCACTGAATAGCAGTGTGTACGAAAAAAGTAAAGGCTTACCTTTCCTAACCTAACCAAACGTAATATAAGCGGACGTTACGAAACACAAACTGACGTGCCACGACCACAGTTGCTGGCCTCCACAGAGACAAGCTGATGCTAGTACAGCAATGTAAAGCGCAGATATAGACCTAATAGCAGTTTAAAGCACAAAGGTCATAGCCACCTCAACCAAACTTGACCTAGCCTAACCAGTCCAAGCGTAACATATATCAACCAAACCTGTCGCGACTGCTA
>NW_016928108.1:0-587 GCF_001483705.2 Eufriesea mexicana
AACCCAACCAAACGTGCCGGGACAACTAATGCTGTCTTCCCCATAGACAAGCAGAATATATTAGACCACAGGAGCGCGCCGAAAGCCACCAAATTGCACTGCACAGCGCAAAAGTCGGAGATATCCTAAACTAACATAACCTAACCAAACTTAACTAAACGTAAAATGACTGAGCCCAACGTGTCGCAACCATCATTGCTGGACTCCACAGGGTCGAGCATGGTATAGCAGAGCACACTAGTGCGCAGAAAGCTATCAAATAGCTATGTATGGCACAAAAGTATAAGATAGCCTATCATAACCAGACATAACCTAACCAAACCAAGCGTACAATAATTAAAAGTATCCATACGTTATCTCCATTCCTGGCGTCCCGGAGCAAAGCAGAACACGTTACATCACAGTAGATCGTAGGAATCCGCAGAATAACAGTGCACAGCGAAACTTCATAGCTATCCTAACCAAGCTTGACCTACCCTAACCAAGCCGAACGTTACATAACACCGACGAACGTACTGCGAGGTCGATTGCTTGCCTCACCAGAGCGAAGCAGAACATATTAGAGAACAGTAGACCGGGGGAATCCA
>NW_016928109.1:0-3067 GCF_001483705.2 Eufriesea mexicana
ATAGCATTGCAATGGCTACAGCACGCCAATAGAATCTTTCCTCCTTATTAATGCAAGAAAGTTTGCTCACCACGATATTGGGAGAAAATGTTAATAAAATTGGACTTTCCATCCAGATCATATAGCAATGCAATAGCTATAGGACGCCAATACCATCTTTCTTCCTTATTAAGGCAAGAATGTTGGCTCACGAAGATATTAGAAGATAGTGTTAATAAAATTTGATTTTCCAGCCCGATTATATATCATTGCAATGGCCATAACACGCCAAGAGAATCTTTCCTCCTTATTTATGCAAGAAAGCTAGCTCACCACGATATTATTCCATAATGTCAATAAAATTGTATTTTCCAACCAGATTCTATTGCAATGCAACGGCGGTGGCGCGCCATTAGTATCTTTCCTCCATATTTATGCTAGAAAGTTGCATCACCGCGACATAAGTCGAAGATGTGATTAAAATTGAATCCTTCAGCCAGATTGTATAGCATTGCAATGGCTATAGCACGACAGTAGAATATTTCCTCCTTATTTATGCAAGAAAGTTAGCTCACCACGGTATTATTTGAAAATGTCAATAATATAGAATTTTCCATGCAGATTCTGTAGCATTGCGAAGGCTATTGCACGCCAATGTAATCTTTCCTCCTTATCTATGCAAGGAGGTCAGCTCACCACGATATTACCCGAAAATGTTAATAAAATTTGATTTTCCAGCCAGAGTATATTTCATTACAATGGCAATAGCACGCCAATAGAATCTTTCCTCCTTCTTTATGCAAGAAAGATAGATCACCACTATATTATTTGAAAATGTCAATGAAATTGTATTTTCCACGCAGATTCTATTGCATTGCGATGGCTACAGTACGCCAATAGTATCTCTCCTCCTTGTCTATGCAAGGAAGTTAGCTCGCCACGATATCAGTCGAAAATGTCAATAAAATTAAGCTTTCCAGCCTGATTCTATAGCACTGCAACCGGTATTGCTCGCAAATAGAATCTTTGCTCGTTATTTATACAAGAATGTTAGCTCACCACGGCAATAGTCGTATATGTGAATAAAATTGAATTTCCCATGCAGATTCCATAGCATTGCATTGGCTATAGCACGCCAATAGAGTCTTCCCTCCTTACTTATGCAAGAAAGTTAGCTCAACACGATATTAAGCGAAAATGTCAATAAAATTGGATTTTCCAGCCAGACGCTATTGCGCTACAATGGCCATAGCACGCCAAAAGCATCTTTCCTACCATAGCACGGCAAAAGCATCTTTCCTCCTTATATATGCAAGGAGGCTTACTCACCGCGATATTAGCCGCAAATGTCAATGAAATTTAATTTTCCAGCCAGATTCTGTGGCACTGCAACGGAAATAGCACGACAATAGAATTTTTCTTCCTTATTTAGGCAAGAAAGTTTGCTCACCAAGGTATTAGAAGAAAATGTTAATAAAGTTGGTTTCTCCATCCGGATTATATGGCATTGCATTGGCTACAGCACGCCAATAGAATCTTTCCTCCTTAGTTATGCATGAAAGCCAGCTCACCCCGATATTAGTCGAACTTGTCAATATAATTATATTTTCCATCCAGATTCTGTTGCACTGCAGTGGCTATAGCATGCCAAAGGAATTTTTCCTCCTTATATAAGCGAGAAAGTTAGCTGATCACGACAATAGTCGTATATGTGCACAAAATTGAAATTTCCAGGCAGACTCTATAGCATTGCAATGGCTATAGCACGCCAATAGTATCTTTACACCTTGTTATTGAAAGAAAGTTAGCTCACCACAATATTAGTCGTAAATGTCAATAAAATTTAATTTTCCAGCATGATTCTATAGCATTGCAATGGCTATAGCACGCCAATTGAATCTTTGCTCCTTATTTATGCAAAAAAGATAGCTCACCATGATATATGACGACAATGTCAATAAAATTGAATCCTCCAGCCAGATTCTATAGCACTGCAGCGGCTATAGCACGCCAATAGAGTCTTTCCTCCTTATTTGTGCAAGAAAGTTAGCTCACCGCGACATCATTAGAAAATGTCAATAAAATTGGATTTTCCAGCCAGATTCTATTGCGCTACAAAGGCCATAGCACGCCAATAGGATCTTTCCTCCTTATTTATGCAATGAGGTTAGCTCACCATGGACTTTCCAGCCAGATTATATGTCATTGCAATGGCTATAGCACGCCAATAGAATATTTCCTCCATATTTATGCAAAAAAGAAAGCTCGCCCTGATATTTGACGACAATGTCAATAAAATTGAATCTTCCAGCCAGATTCTGCAGCATTGCAACGGCTATAGCACGCCAATAGCATCTTTCCTCCTTATTTATGCAAGAAAGATGGCTCAACACGATATTATGCGGAAATGTCAGTAAAATTGGGTTTCCAGCCAGATTCTATTTCGCTACAATGGCCATAGCACGCCAATTGAATTTTTCCTCCTTATTTATGCAAGGAGGTCAGCTCACCGCGATATTAGCCGAAAATGTCAATAAAATTGAATTTTCCAGCCAGATTCTGCAGCATTGCAATGGAAATGGCAGGGCAATTGAATATTTCCTACTTATTTAAGCAAGAATGTTACCTCACCACGACATTCGCCGAAATGTCAATAAAATATAATTTTCCATGCATATTCTATAGCATAGCAATGACTATAGCACGCCAATAGAATCTTTCCTCCTTATTTATGCAAGGAGGTTATCTCACCGCGATATTAGCCGAAAATGACAATAACATTAAATTTTCCTGCCAGATTCTGTTGCACTGCAGTGGTTATAGCACGCCAATGGCACTTTTCCTCCTTATTTACGCAAGAAGGTTAGCTAATCACGACAATAGTCGTATATGTGAATAAAATTGAAATTTCCAGACATATTCTATAGCATTGCAATTGCTATAGCACGCCAATAGAATCTTTCCTAATTATTTATGCACGAAAGTTAGCTCACCACGATATTATTCGAAAATGTCAAAGAAATGTGTTTTCCAACCATATTCTATTGCACTGCAATGGCCATAGCGCGCCAATAGAATATTTCCTACT
>NW_016928110.1:0-928 GCF_001483705.2 Eufriesea mexicana
AGGTTAGGTCAGGTAGGGTTAGGATATCTTTGACATTTGTGCCGTTCGCTGGTCTTTGGAGACCCTCTACACTCTGCTGTGCTGCAGTACATTCTACTTGGCTCTGTGGAATCCAGCAACAGCGGTCCCGACTCGTTAGATTAAGTTACGTTGCGTTTGGTTATACTATGCTTGGACAGCATAGGATAGGGTTGCCGTCACAGTGGTGCTATGAACTGCTGTGAGGCGTATTTCTGCGCTTCATATCGCTTTACTATGCCCCGCCCGACTATGGGGAGACTAGTATCAGAGTTCCCGGCACGTTAGTTTCATTTAGGCTACGCTTGGTTATGTTACGTCTGGTTAGGGTAGAAGGGGACAGTATTGACTTTTATGTTATATATTGCTATTCGGCGAACTTCTGCGCTGTACTGTGCTCTAATATGCTCTGCTTGGCTCTGGGGAAGCCATTAATGGTTTTCTCGCCACGTTAGGTTGAGTTAGGCTACGTTTGGTTGTGTTACGTATGTACTGGTTTTGTTTGGATAGCTTTGACTTTCTGGGCATAGAATGTTATTCGGCGGATTTCTGTGCTCTACTGTGCTCTACTATACTCTGCTCGACCCTGAGGAGGCCAGCAATAGCGGTCGCTGCAAGTTAGGTTGCGTTAGGTTACGTTTGTTTACGCTACGTTTGGTGAGGGTAGGAGAGGAAAGCTTTGACTTTAGTGATATGTGCTGCTATTCGGTGGATTTGTGCGCTCCTATGTTGTCTGATATGCTGAGCCTTGCTCTGTGAAAGGCAGCAATAGTGTTCTCGGCACCTTACGCTGTTAGGCTTCGTTAGATTGGGATAGGTTTGGCCAGGCTAGATTGGGATGTGTGTGACTTTTGTGCTTTACACTGCAGCGCCTCGGACTTCTGTGATCTAGTGTGCTCCAGTATATTCT
>NW_016928111.1:0-11213 GCF_001483705.2 Eufriesea mexicana
CTCGTTCGACTGAGTTAGGCCACGTTTGGATGCGTTACGCAAGTTTGGGTTAGGTATGGGTAGTTTTGACTTTCGAGGTAAACAC
This sequence comes from Eufriesea mexicana, assembly GCF_001483705.2. NCBI lineage: Eukaryota > Metazoa > Arthropoda > Insecta > Hymenoptera > Apidae > Eufriesea > Eufriesea mexicana. Next base: position 86 of record NW_016928111.1, read on the forward strand.
TGCTATTCGATGCACTCCTGCGCTCTGCTGCGATCTACTATAATCTGCCCCACTCTTGGGAGGACAGCAACAGTGGCCGTGGCGCCGTATGCTCAGTTATGTTACGTTTGGTTGCGTTACGTTTGTGCAGGTTAGGAGATGTTAGCATTGACTTTTGTGATATACACGGCTATGCGGTGAATTTCTGCGATCTACGTTGATCTACTTCGCTCTGCTTGTCTATGGGGAGGCCAGCAATAGCGATTGAGCCACGATAGGTTTAGTTAGATTACGTTCGGTTAGGTTATGATAGGTTACGTTTGGTTGCGATGGCATTGACTTCTGTGTAATACACTGCTATTCGAAGATTTGTGCGCTCTACTCTTCTCTAATAGCTTCTGCTTGGCTCTGTGGTGGACAGCAATGGAGGTCTCGGCACGTTAGGAGGACTTATGTTGCGTTTGGTTACGATACTTTTGGTTAGGTCGGGACAGGTTAGCTTTGGCTTTTGTGTTTTACACAGATATGTTGTTGGCTTTTTGCGCACTATTGCGCTCTACTATACTCTGCTTGGCTCTGGGGAGGCCAGCAATAGTGGTCTCGGGACGATAGGCTGAGTTAGAATACGTTTGGCTGGGTTAGGCTACGTTGCGTTTGGTTAGGATAGCTTTGACTTTTGTGCTACACACTGCAATTCTATGGACTTCTGCGCTGTACTGTGCACTACAACCCTCTGCTTGTACCTGGGAACGCCAAGAATAGTGGTCGCGGCAAGTTAGGTTGAGATATGTTGCGTTCGGTCAGGCTAGGCTTAGTTAGGTTTGGCTGGGATGGCTTTCACTTTTGTGCTACACACTGCTATTCGGTGGACTTCTACGCTCTACTGTGATCTAATGTTCTCTTCTCCGCTCTGTGGAGGCCAGAAATTGCGGCTGCGACGCGTTAGGTTGAGTTACGTTACGTTTTGCTAGGTCAGGTTTCTTTGGGTTCGGTTCGGAAATCTTTGACTTTCGTGCTGTACACTTGCATTCTGTGGTCCTCTGCGCTCTGCGCTCCTCTAATATGCTCTGCTTAGCGATGGGGAGGCCAGCAACAGCGGTATACGCACGATAGGTGGTGCTAGGTTACGTTTGGCTATGTTATGTTTTGTAAGGTTAGGCTTTTATAGCATTGAGCTTTGAGCTATACACTGCAATGCTGTGGATTACTGCGATCTACTTTCCTCTAGTATATTCTGCTTGGATCGGGAAAGGCATGCAACAGTGGTATCGGCACGTTAGGTGTACCTTTGCTACGTTCGGCCATGTCAAGTTTGATTATGTTAGGATTGGGTAGCTTCGACTGTTGTGCTATGCACTGCGATTCTATGGATCCCTGGGTTCTCCTCTGCTCTAACATGTTCTGCTTAGCTCTGAGGAGGGCAAAAGTGAAGGTCTCGCCTCGTTAGGTTTATTTATTCTACGTTTGGTTAAGTTAGGTTAGGTATGGTTAGGTTAGGATATCTTTGACATTCGTGCTATACACTACAATTCCGTGGACCTGTGTGCTCTACTATCCTCTACCGTATTCTGCTTGCCTCTGGGGAATCCAGCAATAGTGGTCGCAGCACGTAAGGAACAGTTGTTCTACGATTGGCTATGTTAGACTAGGCCTAGTTTGGTTAGGATTTCTTCGACTTTTGCGATATACATTGCTATTTGGTGGCTTTCTGCGCTTTACTGTCCTCTACTGTTCCCTGCTGTACTCTATGATGGACATCAATAGTGGTCGCGCCACGATAGGCTGCGTTATGTTGCGTTCGGTAATGGTACGATTGGCTAGATTAGGAGATGATAGCTTTCAATTTTGTGCTGCACTCAGCTATTCGGTGGACCTCTGTGCTCCAATGTGCTCCAGCCAGTTCTGCGTGCCTCTGTGCAGGCCAGCAACAATTGCCTCGGCACGTTGGGTTTAGTTTGGTTACGTTTGCTTGTATTACGTTTGGATAAGTGAGGGAAGGCTAGATTTGACTTTTGTGCTATAGAATTTAATACGGCGGATTCCTACGCTCTACATTGCTCTACTATACCCTGCTCAACTCTGGAGAGGCTAGTAAGAGTGGTCCCGGCGCGTTAGGTTGGGTCAGATTGCGTTTGGGTGGGTTATGTTCTTGTGTGTTAGGTTTGAATAGATTTGACTTTCGTGATATACACCGCAATGCGGCAGATTTCTGTGCACCACTGTTCTCTAGTATATTCTGATAGGCTTTGGGGAGGTCGGTAATAGTGGACTAGGCAAGTTAGTCTATTTTGGGATACGTTTGGTTATGTCCTGGTTGGTCAGGATACGCCAGGATAGCTTTGTCTTTTGTGGTATAAACCGCCTTTCGGTGCATTTCCGCGCTCTACTGTGATCTTGCATTCTCTGCTTTGCTCTGGGCAGGGCAGAGACAGCGGCCGCGATTCGTTAGCTCCCATTATGTCGCGCTTGGTTACGTTATGCTTATCTAGATCCGATCTGGTTTGCCAAGACTCTTCTGCTATACCCTGTAACCTACGGATTTGGACGCTCTCCCCTATTCTAATATGTTCCGCTCGGCACCGCGGAGGACAGAAATACTGGTCAGCGTACGATATGTCGAGTTAGATTACGTTTGGTTACGTTTGGTTAGGTTGGGTCTGGTATCGATAGCTTTGACTCTTGTGGTCAACAATGCTATTCTGTGCACTCCTGCGCCATAATGTGCTCTATTATGCTCTGCTTTGCCCTGGGCAGGCCAGAAATAGTGGCCGCGGCGCGTTGGGTTAAGTTTTGTTACGTTTGGTTAGGTTATGTTAGCATGGGTTAAGTTTGGATAGCTTTGCCCCTTCTGCTATACACTGCCATTCTATTGCTTCCTGAGCTATACTGTCTTCTAATATGTTTTTCATGGTGATGGGGAGGCCAGCAATATTTGTCTAGGCATGTTTGGTTTTGCTAGGGTACGTTCGGTTGTGTTACGTTTGGTTACGTTATGATAGGATAGCTTTGACTTTTGTGCTATACACAGCTATAGCGTGGATTTCTGCGCTTTACATTGCTCTCATAAGCTCTGCTTGCCTCTGCCGTGGCCAGCTATAGTAGTCTCGGCAGCTTACTTTGAGTTAGGCTGCTTTCGGTTAGGTTGGGTTAGGACATGTTAGGTTAGGATACCTAGAAACTTTGTTTGCACTACATTGCAACGCAGTGCATCACTGCTCTCTACTGTGCTCTAGTATATTCCGCTTGGCTCTGGGGAGGCAAGCTATATTGTTCTCGTCATGTTATGTTGAGTTAGGCTACGATTGGTTATGTTACGTTTGGTTAGGTTAGGGTAGGGTAGCTTTATTTTTGCGCTACACACTGCTATTCGGTGGATTTCTGCTCTGTACTGCGCTGTATTACGCTCTGCATGTCTCTGTGATGGGCAGGGGGGCAGCAATAGTGGTCCCGGCAATTTGGGTTCAGTTATGCTGTGTTCGGTTTGTTTACGGTTGGTTAGGTTAGTATAGGGCCGTTTATACGTTTGTGCTACATAATGCTATACGGTCAATTTCTGCGCTCTGCTGTGATCTAATATGCTCCGCTTGCCTCTGGGGAGTACAGCAATAGTATTCTCGGCACGTTATGTTTAGTTAGGCCACGATCAGCTAGGTAAGGTTAGAAATGGTTAGGTCAGGGTATCTTTGACTCTTGTGCTACATATTCCAGTACGGTGTATTACGGCTCTCTACTGTGCTTTAGTATATTCTGCTTTGCTCTGGGGATGCAAGAGACAGTGGCCTCGGCGCGTTTGGTTGAGTTAAGCAACGTTCTATTACGTTTGGCTACGTTGGGATAGGGTAGCTTCGACCATTGTGCTATGCACTGCGATCCTATGGACCTCTTCGCAATACTCTCCTGTAATATGTTCTGCTGTACTCTAGGGAGGCCAGCAATAGTGGTCGCGGCACGTTACTTTGAGTCACGTTACGTTAGGTTTCGTTACGATTTGTTAGGTCAGGAAAGGATGGCATTGTCTTATGTGCTATACACTGCCATTGGGGATATTCCTGTGCTCTGTTCTGCCCTACTATGCTCTGCTTTACTCAGGTGAGGTCAGTAATAGTGGTCTAGGCGCGATAGGTTGTGCAAGTTCACGTTTGGCTTGGTTAGGTTAGGTTCGGTATGGTAAGGGTAGCTATAACTGTTGTGCTATACACTGCTATTTGGCCGTTATCTGCGATCTGCATTGCTGTGCTATCCTCTGCTTGTCTCCGGGAATGCCAGCAACAGTGGTCGTGGCACGTTTCATTGAGTTAGGTTACGTTTGGTTAGGCTTGGTTAGCTTGGGTTAGGTTAGGATATCATAGACTTTTCTGATGTACACTGGCATTCTATGTATTTCAGCATTATACACTCCCCTAATATGCTGTGCATGGCTCTGGGGAGGACAGCAATAATGGTCGCGTCGCGTTAGGTACAGTTTGCTTACGTTTGGCTAGGATAGGCTACGTTGGGTTATGCTAGGCTAGCTGTGACTTTTGTGCTACACACTGATATTACATGTACTTCTGCGCTCTACTGTGCGCTATCACAGACTGTTTGTCTCCGGGAGCGCCAGGAACAGCGGTCGATGCACGTTAGGTTGGGCTATGCTACGTTCGATTAGGTCAGGTTTAGTTAGGGCAGGACTGGATGACATCGACTTTTGAGCCCTACACTGCTATTTGGAGGAATCCTCTGTTCTTCCTTGCTCTACAATACTCTGCTCGACCCTCGGGAGGACAGTAATGGAGTCCGTGGCACGATAGGTTGAGTTATGTTAGTCGTGTTTGGGGTAGCATAGGTTAGGTTGGCAAGGATATCCTTGCCTTTCGCGCTATACGCTGCACTTCGGTGGATTCCTGCCCACTACTGTGCTCTACATTACCCTGCTCTGCTCTGGGGAGGCCAGAAATTGTGGCTGCGGTACATTAGCTCAAATTATGTCACGTTTGGTCATGTTATGTTTGTTTGGATCAGATCAGGGTAGCCTTGACACTTCTGCTATACCTGCGGCCTGTGGGTTTCGGCGCTCCCCTCTACTCTAATATGTTCTGCTTGGCTCTGTGGCGGCCAGCAATACTGACCAACGCACGTCAGGTTGAGTTGGGTTACGTTTTGTTAGGTTTGGTTATGAAGAGTCTGGTTTGGATAGCTTTGTCTTTTGTGCTAAAGACTGATATTCTATAGACTTCCGCGCTCTAATGTGCTCCATCGTAATCTGCTTGTCCCTGCGGACGCCGGCAAAGATGGTCGCGGCACGTTAGGCAACGTTATGGTACGTTTGGGTTGGTTAGGTTGGGCAAAATATGGTAGCGATTGCTTTGACTTTTCTGCTATACACCGCTATTCGGTCGATATCATCGCTCTGCGTTGCTCCACCAGCATTCGATTGTCTCTGGGGATGTAAGCAATAGTGGCCTCGTCTCGTTGTGCTTTGTTAGGCAACGTTCGGTCAGGTAAGGTGAGGGAAGGTTAGGTTAGTATACCTTCGACTCTTGAGCTACACAATCCAATGCGGTGGATTACTGCGCTCTACTGTGCTGTAGTGTATTCTGCTTGGCTCTGGGGATGCAAGCGATAGTGGCCTCGGCACGTCAGGTTATGCTAGATTACGCTCTGTCAGGTTAGGTTACGTTGTGTTAAGTCACGATAGCATAGACTTTAGTGCTCCACACTGCCATTCTTTGGACTCCTGCGCTCCCCTGTGCGCTATCACACTCTGCTTGTCTCCGTGGACGACAGGAATAGTGCTTTCGGCAGGAAAGGTTTTGTTAGGTTACGTTTGGTCTTACCATGTTTGGCTACGTTAGGCTAGGATAGCTATGACCCTTGTGCTGTACACAGCTATTCGGTACATTCCTGCGCCCTACAGCGTTCTAATATACACGGCTTCGCTCTGGGAATTCCAGAAATAGTGGACGCGGCGCGTTCGGACGTGTTTGGTTACGTTTGGTTATGTTAGGTTTGTGTGGGTTAGGTTAGGATATCTTTGACTTTTTTGCTATTTGTTGCTATTCCATTGACCTGTGCGCTCTACTGTGCGCTATCATATTCTGCTTGCATCTGGCGAAGCCAGCAATAGTGGTCGCGACACGACAGGTGTATGTGCTCTACGTTTGGCTAGGCTAGGTTAGGCATTGTTAGATTAGGGTATCTTTGAATTTTGTGCTATACATTGCTATTTTGTGGCTTCCTGCGCTCTACTATCCTCTACTATACTATGCCCTACTCTGTGGAGGCCAGCAATTATGGTCGTGGGACTACAAGTTTTTCCATGTTACGTCTGGATACGTCACGTTTGGCCATGTTAGGATAGGTTCGCTTCGACTATTGTGCTGTGCAATGTGACTCTATGCATTTCTGCGCTCTGCTCTCCTCTAGTACGTTCTGCTCGGCTCTGTGCAGTGCAATAGCGGTGGTCTCGGCACGTAGCGATGATTAAGGTCACGTTTGGTTCCTTTATGCTTTGTGAAGTTATGAAGGATAGCATTGACTTTTGTGCCATACACCAATACTCAGTGGGTTTCTACGGCCTACATTGCTCAATAATGCTCTGTTCGACTCTGGGAATGCAAGTAATAGCGTCTCCGCGCGTTAGGTTGTGTTACGCTACGTTTGGTTATGTTAAGTTGCCCACGGTTAGGTATGGATAACTTCGCCTTTCGTGATATAAACTGTTGCTCGGAGGATTTCTGCGATCCACTGTGCCCTAATATTTTCTGCTTGGATCTGCGGCGGCCAGCATTATAGGTCTCGGCATGCTAGTCTGAGTTATGTTGCATTTGGTTGTGTTACGATTGGTTGGGTTAGGGTAGCACAGATTAGACTTTTGTGCTTTACGCTGCAATTCGGTGGATTCCTGCGTTCTACGTTGCTCTGCTATACACTGCTTGGCTCTCGTGAGGCCAGCGAAAGTGGTGGTGCCACTCCACGATATGTCACGTTACGATATGTCTGGCTATGTCACGTTTGGTCAGGTTAGGGGAGGATAAATTAGATTTCTGTGTTATACATTGCTATTCGGTGCATACGTTCACTCTGCTGTGCTCTAATATGCTCTGCTTGGCCCTGGCTTCGCCGGAATTAGTAGTCTCGGCACGTTAGGTTTAGCTAGGCTACGTTTGGTTAGGTTATGCTGGTTTGGGTTAGGTACGGATAGCTTTGTCTGTCGTGTTATGCACTGTCATTCGGTGGAATTCTGCGCCCTACTGTGCAGTACTATACTCTGCTCGAATCTGTGTAGACCAGCAATAGTGGTTTTGGGACGTTACCTACAGTTATATTACGTTTGGTTATGTCGCGATTTGTTAGGTTAGGAAAGGATGGCTTTGACTTTTGTGCTGTACACTGCTATCCGGCGTATTTCCGCACACCCCATAGATCCACTATACTATGTTCGATTGCATGGAGACCAGAAATAGCGGTCGTAGCACGATAGGGTGTGTTTGGTTACGTTCGGTTATGTTAGGTTAGGCTACGTTTGGTTAGGATGGCTTTGACTTTTGTGTTATACGCTGCTTTCGGTGGACTTCTGCGTTCTACTGGCGTCCTATATGTACTGCTTGGCACTGGGTAGGCCAGGAATAGGGTTATCGTTTCGTTAGGATTAGTTTTTCTACGTTCGGTTAGGCTAGGTTAGGTTAGGGCAAGCTATGTTTGGGTATCTTTGAATCATCTGCTCTACACTGCGCCGCATACGGCTTTCTGCGGAATACTCTGCCCTACTGTCCTCTGATATGCTCTGCTTGGCTTCGGGGAGGACAGAAATAGTGGTTTCGGCACGTTACGGTTAGTTAAGTTACGTTCGGCTATGTTACGATTGGTTAAGTTAGGATAGGGTATCTTCAACTCTTTAGATGTGCACTGCTATTCCTTGGATTTCTGCCGTCTACTGTGCCCTAATATGCTCTGCTTGTCTCCGTGGAAGCCAGCAATAATGTTCTTGGCACGTTTGGTTGAGATATGTCACGTTTGGCTTGGCTAGGTTAGGATATGTTTCGTTATGATAGCTTTGACTTTTGTGCTGTACACGTCTTTTCGGTCGATATCTGTGTCCTGCATTGCTCTACTAGCATCTGATTGATTCTGGGGAGGTCAGAAACAGTGGTCCAGGCACGTTAGTGTGAGTTAGGTTACGTTTGGTCTTACTACGTTTGTTCATGTTAGGCTAGGATAGCAATGACTCTTGAGCTGTACACTCCCATTCCGTGGATTCCTGCGCTCCACTGTTATTTAATATTCCCTGCTCGCTCTGGGAATTCCAGAAATAGTGGCCGCGTCGCGTTGGATTGTGTTGGATTACGTTTGGTTAGGTACGGATTGTGTGGGTTTGGTTAGGTTATGTTTGACTTACGTGCTATACACTGCCATTCCATGGACCTGTGTGCTCTACTATGCTCTACCATATTCTGCTTGTCTCTGAGGTCGCCAGCAGTAGTGGTCGCGGTATGTTCGTTTCGGTTATGTTACGATCTGCTAGGATAGATTAGGCTAGGTTTGGTCAGCATGTCTCTGACTTTTGCGTTATACACTGCAGTGCGGTCTGTTTCTATGCTCTGCTGCATGAGTTACGCTACGTTTGGTTAGGATACGTTGCCTTTGTTATGTTTGGCTATCTTTCGTGGCATACACTGTTACTCGGTAGACATGCGCGCTCTGCTGCGCTCTAATATACTTTGCTCGACGCTGGGGCGGCCGGCAATAGCATTCGCCGCACCTTGAGTTCAGTCTGTCTACGTTTGATTAGGTTGGGTTAGGTTAGATTAGTTTAGGATAACTCCGACCTTTGTGCTATACACTGCAGTTTGGTGGCTTTCTGCGCTCTGCTGTGCTGTACCATATTCGGCTTGCTTCTTCGGAGGCCAGCAATAGTGGCCCAGGAACGTTGGGTTTTGTTAGGATACGTTTGGTTGTATTATGTTTGGACAGGTTACGATACGATAAAGGTCACTTCTGCGCTATACACTGCTATCCGGAGGATTTCTACGCTCTACGATCTACTATGCTCTGCTCGGCGCTGGGGGGACAGTAATAGTGGTTTCTCCACATACTGTTGCGTTAGGCTACGATAAATTATGTTGCGCTTGGATATGTTAGGATAGGATAGCATAGACTTTTGTGCTATACATTGCTGTCCGGTGAATTTCTGCGCGTTACATTGCTATACTATACTCTGCTCGATTATGGAGAGGCCAGTTATAGTGATCTCGGAACTTTAGGTTGATCTAGGCAACGTTTGGTTCTGATATGTTATGCTGGGTTATGTTCGGGTAGCCTTGGCTTACGTGGTGTAGACTGTCGTTCGGTGGACTTCTGCGTTCTACTGTCGTCTAGTATATTCCGCTTGGCACTGTGGAGGTGGACAATAATGGTATCGGCGCGTAAGTTTGGGTTAAGCTGTGTTCGGTTGTGTCACGTTTGGCTATGTTAGGATTGGGTTGCTCCGACTATGGTGATATGCACAGCCATCCTATGGTTTTCTGCGCTCCACTTTCCTCTAATATGTTGAGCTTGTCCCTTGGGAGGCCAGCCATATCGGTCACGGCACGTTAAGTTGTGTTAGTTTACGTTTGCATTGATTAGGTTTCGTTTGGTTAGGTTGCGATAACCATGACTTTTGTGCTACTCTCGGCAATTCTATGGACTTCTGCTGCATATTGTGCGCTACCACACTCTGCCGGTATCCGGGGACGCCAGGAATAGTGGCAGCGGCACGTTAGGTTGAGTAATGTTACGTTTGGCTAGGTAATGCTTGGCCAGGTTAGGATGGGATAGATTTGACTTTTGACTGTACACAACTGTGCGGTGGATTTCTCCGATCTACAGCGCTCATATGTGTTCTGCTTGGCTCTACGGTGGCCAGGAGTAGCGGTTTCGGCACGCTGGGTTGAGTTATGTTACGAATGGCCTGGCTAGGTTTGGAAAGGTTTGGACAGGATATGTTCGACTTTTGTGCAATGCACCACTCTTCGGTCGATATCTGCGGTCTGCATTACTCTACCAGCATCTGCATGCCTCTGGGGATGCCAGCAATAACGGTCGTCGCGCGTTTGGTTGAGCTACGTTAAGTTCGGTTATGTTAGGCTAGGCTAGGTTTGGCCAGGATAGCTCGGACTTTTGCGCTATACACTGCTATTCGGTGGACGTCTGCGCTCCACTGTGCTATAATAGGCTCTGCTTGGCCCTGGGCAGGACAGCAATTGTGGTCTCGGCACGTTAGGTTGAGTTAGGCTACGCTTGGTTAGGTCACGTTTGGTTTGGTTGTGATAGGATAGCTTCTACTTTTGTGCTGTACACTGTTATACGGTGGATTTCTGCTCTCTAGATTGCTGTACTATAATCCGCTCGACTGGCGGGCTGCGAGGAATAGTGGTCGTGGCACGTTAGGTTGATTTATGTTACGTTTGGTTAGGTTGGGTTACGTTAGGATTGGTTAGGGTAGCTTTGACTTGCGTGCTATACACTGTTATTCGGTAGGTTCCTGCCGACCACTGTTCTCCACCCTAATCCGCTAGGACTAGTGGAGGCCAGCAATTGCGGTCACGGCACGATACGTTAAGTATGCCTACGATAGGATAGGTTATGTTAGTTTGGGTTGGGTTTGGATATTTCTGACTTTCCTGCTGTAAACTGCGATCCTGTGGATTTCTGCGACCTACTCTCCTCTAATATGTTGTGCTTGTCTCCGTGGACGCCAGGAATGGTGCTGTCCGCACGTTAGGTTCGCTATGTAACGATTTGTTAGGTTATGTTCGGCAGAGTTTGGCTGAGACAGTCTTGACTTTCATGCTGTACACTGCCATTCGGACAATTTCAGCGCACTACATTGCTCTGCTATACTATGGTTAGCTATCGTGAACCCAGCAGTAGCGGTCGTGTCACGTAGGTTTGGACATCGTTACGTACGCTTGTCTTGCGTTTGGTAAGGATAGGATAGGATTGCTTTGTCTTCCGTGCTATACACTTGTGTTGAGTGGATTTCCGGGCACTACTGAGCTCTGGTATATTCTGCTTGGCTCTGGGGAGGCCAGCAAGTATGGCCTCGGCACGCTAGGCTGTGGTAGGTTACGGTAGGCTTGGCTAGGTTAGGACATGTTTGGTTAGGGTAGCCTTGTCTTTTGTGCTG
>NW_016928112.1:0-698 GCF_001483705.2 Eufriesea mexicana
TCTATGCGCTATACACCGCTATTCGTCGGATTTCTGCACTCTACCGTGCACTGATATGTTCAGCTCATCTTTGGGAGGGCCAGCAATACTGGTCTCGGTAAGTTAGCTTCAGATAGGCTTCGTTTGGTTATGTTAGGTTAATCTGGGTCAGGATAGTACGCCTTTGACTTTTCTTATATACGCTGCCAACTTATGGTCCTCTGCGTCGTACCCTGCTCTAATTCGTTCTGCGTGGCGATGGGGAGGCCGCAACAATGGTACAGGCACGTCAGGTTGCATTATGTTGCGCTTGGCTATGCTACCTTTGGTTATGTTAGTATCAGATAACTTGGTCTCTTGTGCTATACGCAGCTATTTCGTGGGTTTCTGCTATCTACTGTGCTCCAGTATATTCTGCTTGGCTCTGGGGATTCCAGTGATAGCGGTTTCGGCACGTTCGGTTAAGTTTCTGTACGCTTGAATGTATTACGTTCGGATAGGTTAGGACAGGACAGCTTTGACTTTTGAGCTTTGCACTGCTATTCGATGGACTTTTGCGCTCTACATTGCTCTGCTATACTCTGCTCCACTCTGGGATGGCTCTAATATGCTCTGCTTGACTCCGGGCAGGCAAGAAAGAATGGTCTCCCCAGGACAGTATGAGATACGCTACGTTTGGTTATGTTATGTTAGCTATGGTTAGGTTTGGATAGCAACGT
>NW_016928113.1:0-1449 GCF_001483705.2 Eufriesea mexicana
GATGGATGGATATATGGATGGATAGATGTATGGAAAGATGGATGTTTGGATGGATGTATGTATCGATGTATGGTTGTGTGGATGGACGGATGTATGGATGGATTGAGGTATTGATGGACGGATGTACGTATGTATGAATGTATGGATGAACGGACGTATGGATTTATAGGTGTATGGTTGTGTGGATGGATGGGTGTATTGATGGATGTATGTGTGGATTGCAGGATATATGGGTGACTGGATGTATTGATGTACAGGTGTTTGGATGCATGAATGTATGATTGTATGGATGTATGTATGTATGGATGTATGGATGGATGGATGTATCGAATGATAGACGTACGAATGGAAGGATTTGTGGATGTACGGATGTATGGATGTATGGATAGACGGATGGATGTATGGATGTATGGTTGTATGCATATATGTATGTATGGATGTACGAATGCATGGATGTACGGATGTATGTATGCATGGATGTATGGATGTAAGAATATATGGATGTGCGGAGGCATGGATGTGTGGATGTGTATTATGGGTGAATGGATGGAAGAATGGAGGTATGTATGGATGCTTGTATGGATGCTTGAATGGATGTATGCATGGATATATTCATGGATGTATGTACGGATGTACGGATGTATGGATGTATGGATGGATGTATGGATGTATGGATGTATGTACGTATGGATGTACGAATGTGTGGATGTACGAATGTATGGATGTATGGATGTATGGATGTATGGATTTATATCTGTATGGACGTATGTATGTATGAATGGATGAGTGGATGGATGTATGGATGGATGCATGCATGGATGTATGTATGGATGCATTTACGGATGTATCTGTGGATGTATGTATGGATGAGTGGATGGGGGTATGCATGGATGTATGGATGTACGTATGGATGGATGAGTGCATGGATGGACGGATTTATGGATGTATGGATGTGTTGATGTATGGACGTTTGTATGGATGAATGGATTGGTGTATGTATAGATGTATGTATTGAAGTCTGTATGGATGCATGTGTGGATGGATGTGTGGGTGTATGGATGTATGTATGGATGGATGTATGGGTGGATAGATGTATGGATCGATGGATGTATGGATGGGTGGTTGTATGGCTGGATGGATGTATGGAAGAATTCGTGTATAGAGGGATGAATGTATGGGTTGATGGCCGTTATGGATGGATGGTTGTATGGATGGATTGAGGTATGGATGGACGGATAGACGGATGAATGTATGTGCGGATGAATGGTTCTGTGGGTAGATTGAGGTATGGATGGTTGGATGTATTTATGGATGGATGTATGGATATACGAATGGATGGATGTATATATGTATTGACGTATGGATTGATGGATGTATGGTTGGATTCAGGTATGGATGGATGGATTTATGTATGTATGGATGTATGAATGCATGGAAGTATGGATGGAT
>NW_016928114.1:0-2120 GCF_001483705.2 Eufriesea mexicana
AGAGGCTAGCGGAACAAACTAGAGCACAGTTGTGCGGGGAAATCCACCGAAATATAGTGCATACCACACAAGTAAAAGCTATCCAAGCCAAACTTAGGCTAACCTTACCTAGCCTAACGTAACCTAACTCAAAGTAACGTGCCGTGACCACTTCTGCTGTTCTTCTCAGTGCTAGGCTGAACATACTAGAGCACTGTAGAGCACTGTAATGCACTGAATAGAAGTTTGTAGCGCAACAGTCAAAGCTATCGCCTCCTAACCTAACCAAATGTAACATAAACAAACGTAGCCTAACTCAACGTAACGTGCCGAGACTACTATTGATGATCTCCGTAAAGCCAAGTAGAGCGTATTAGAGCAATGTAGATGGCAGTAATCCACCATGTAGAAGTATATAGCACAAGATTCACAGCTATCCCATCCTAACCAAACCAAGCGTAACATAACCGAACGTAGCCTAACACAACCTATCGTGCCGAGGCTACCATTGTTTGGCTCCCCAGAGCCGAACAGAACATGCTAGAGCACAGACGAGCGCAACAACCGAATACCATTGTTTGGCTCCCCAGAGCAGAACAGAACATGCTAGAGCACAGACGAGCGCAACAACCGACAGCATTGCAGTGAATAGTACAATAGTCGGGGCTATGCTGTACTAACCTAACCAATCGTGACATAGGCAGACGTATCCAAACTCAACCTAACGTGCCGCGACCACCATTACTAGCCTCCCCACAGAAAGACAGAAAGTATTAGAGGCGGGTGGGGCCCAGAAATTCATAGAATCGCAGTGTACAGAACGTAGTCAAGATTATACAGACCTAATCAAATCAATCAAAGCCTATCTCAACCTTTCGTACCGAGACCGCTATTAATTTCCTCCTCAGAATCGAACATGGCATAGTAGGGCAGTGTGTGTGGTAGAAGTTCCCTGAATAGCAGTGTATAGCGCAAAAGTCAAGGCAATCCTATCCTAACCTTCTCAAACATAATATAACTAAAGGCAACCTAATTTAACCTAACGAGACGAGACCACAGTTGCAGGCCTCCCACAGCCAAGCAGAACTCATTAGGGCACAGTAGAGCGCAGGGGTCCAACGCAAAGCTGCGTATAGCACAAAGGTCAAAGCTGCCTTGTTCAACCCTAACCAATCGTGACATTATCAAACGTAGCAAAGCAAAGTCTATCATGACACGACCATTATTGCTGGCCGTCCCAGTGTCGAGCAGAGCGTAGTGGAGCACACTAGAGAGCAGAAAGCTACCAAATAGCAATGTGTAGCACAAAAGACAATGCAATCCTATCCTATCATATCCAAACGTGACCTAACCAAACGTAACCTAACCCAACCTAACGCGCCGCGGCCACTACTTCTGGAATTCCCAGAGCAAGACCGGGCATATTCGATCACAGCGGAGAACAGAAATCGACCTAATAGCAGTGTGTAGCACAAAAGTCAAAGATACCCAGTAATAACCTAACCAAGCGTTACCGAACCAAACGCAACCTAACTCAACCCAAGGACCGAGATCACCATTGCTGGCATACCCAGCGCCAAGCAGAGCAAATTACAGCACAGTGGATCGCAGAAATGCGCCGTAGAGCAGTACAGCACAAAAGTCAAAGCTATCCTATCCAAACCTATCCAAACGTAACGTAAACGTACGTAACGTAACTCAGTCAAACGTGCCGAGACCTATATTGCTGCCCTCCTGAGAGCCAAACAGAATATATTAGGGGAGAGTAGAGCGTAGAAATCCATAGAATCGAAGTTTACACCAGGAAAGTCAAAGGCATCCAAACATTACCCAAACAATCATAACTTAACCAAACGTAGTCTAACGCAACATAGCTCGCCGCGGTAACAATATCTGGATACCCCATAGCAATGCAGGGTATATTAGATCACAGCCGTGCGCAGAAATCCACCGAATAGCAGTGTATATCACGGAGGTCGTAGCTATCCTAACCAAACCTATTCTAACCTACCCAAGTAAAGCGTGAACTATCCCAACCTAGCGTGCGGAGACCACTACTGCTTGCCTCCCAAGGGTGCAGCAGAGAATTGTAGAGAAATGTAAAGCGCAGAAGACCGCCGAATAGAAGTGTATAACACATA
>NW_016928115.1:0-398 GCF_001483705.2 Eufriesea mexicana
TGCGTAAATACGAAGGAAAGATTCTATTGGCCAGATATGGGCATTGCAATTCTATAGTATCTGTATGAAAAATTCAGTTTTATTGACATTTTCGACTAATATCGGGGTGATCTCGCATCCTTGCATAAATAAGGAGGAAAGATTCTATTGGCACGCTGTACCCATTAGAATGCTACAGAATCTGTCTCGAAAATTCAATTTAATTGACATTTTCGACTAATATCGTGGTGTGGTGAGTTTCTTGCTTAAACAAGGCGGGAAGATTCTATGGGCCAACTATGGCCATTGCAATCCTATAGTATCTGGATGGAAAATTCAATTTTATTGACATTTACGACTAATATCGTGGCGAGCTAGCTTTCTTGCATAAATAATGAGGAAAGAATCTATCGCCGTGC
>NW_016928116.1:0-237 GCF_001483705.2 Eufriesea mexicana
TCAGGTCAGGTCAGATCAGTCAGGTAAGGTCAGCCCAGGACTGGTCAGGTCAGGTTAGGTCAGTTCAGGTCAGGTTCGGTAAGTTCAGGTCTGGTCCGGTAAGGTCAGGCCAGGCCAGATCAGGTCTGGTCCGGTAAGGTCAGGCCAGGCCAGATCAGGTCTGGTCAGGTCAGGTCAGGTCAGGTCGGTTCACTTCAGATCAGATCATGTCATGTCAGGTCACAACAGGTCAGGTCA
>NW_016928117.1:0-2666 GCF_001483705.2 Eufriesea mexicana
TGTATGGATGGATGGATGTGTGTATGTATGTATCGACGTATGTATGGATGTAAGCATGGATGTATGGGTGTACGAATGTATGGGTGTACGGGTGAATGGATGTATGGATCTATATACGTATGGATGTACGGATGGCTGGATGTATGTGTGGATGGATGTATGGATGGATGGATGTGTGTATGTATGTAGCGATGTATGTATGGATGTATGTATGGTTGTATGGATGGACGTATGCATCGAATGATAGACGTACGAATGAATGGATTTATGGATGTATGGCTGTGTGGATGTATGTACGTATGGATGGATGGATGTATGGGCGGATGGATGTATGAATCGATGGATGTATGGATGGGTGGCTGAATGGAAGGTTTGAGGGGTGGATGAACGGTTGTGCGGACGAATGGATGTACGGAAGAATGTATTTATGGATGGATTCTGGTATGGATGTATGTATGGATGGATGTATGAATGTGTGAATGGATGGATGATTATATGTGTGGATGTGTGGATTGATGGATGTATGGATGGATGGAGGTGCGGGTGGATGGACTTGTGGGTGTATGGAAGCATGAATGTATGGATGTATGAATAGATGGTTGTGTGGATGGATGGATGTATGGATGTATGGATGTATATATGTATGGGCTTATGGACTGATGGATGTATGGATGGATGGAGGTATGGATGGATGGATTTGTGGATGTATGGATGTATGAATGTATGGATGTATGCATGGATGGATGTATGTATGGATGGATGTATGGGTGTACGGATGAATGGATGTATGCATTTATGGATGTATGTATGTATGGATGTATGGATTTAAGAATGTATGTATGTATGCATGTATGGATGTATGGATGTATGGACGTATGGATGTACGAATGTACGGATGTACGGTTGTATGGATTTATGGATGGACGGATGTATGTATGAATGTATGGACGTATGTATGGATGTACGTATGGATGTATGAGTGCATGGATGGATGGATTTGTGGATGTATGGATGTGTGGATGTATGGATGCATGTATGGATGAATGTATTGGTGTATGTATGGATGTATGTATTGATGTCTGTATGGATGCATGTATGGATGGATAGATGGGTGGATGGATGTATGGATGGATGGATGTATGAATCGATGGATGTATGGATGGTTGGATGTGTGGGTTGATGGATGTATGGAAGTATGTGTATATGTATGTGTGGATCTATGAATGTATTTATGGATGGATGTATGGATGGATGTATGTATGGATGAATGGTTGTGTGAATCGACGGATGTATGGATGGAATGAGGTATGGATGGACGGATGTACGGAAGTATGGATTTATGGATATGTGGATGTATGAATGATTGGATGGATGGATGTATTGATGTATAGATGTATGGATCGATGGGTTTATATAAGGGTGCTTGTATGGACGGATGGATGTATGGTTCGATGTATGTATGGATGGGTGTATGTATGGATGTTTGGATGTATGGGTGGATGGATGTATGGAAAGGTGGACGTATGGATGGATGTATGTATGGATGAATGGTTGTTTGGATTGATCGATGTATGGATGGATTGATGTATGGATGAACGGATGTTCGAAAGTATGAATGTACGGATGTATGGCCGTCTGCATGTATGGTTGTATGGATGGATGGATGTATCGAATGATGGACGTACGAATGAATGCATTTATGGAAGTATGGATGTGGGTATGTATGGATGAATGTATGTATGGATGGATGGATGTATGGTTGGATGGATTTATGGATGGGTGGATGGGTGGATGTATGTATGGATGTATGCATGGATGTATGTATGGATGCATTAACGGACGTATCTATGGATGTATGTATAGGTGAGCGTATGTGTGCATGCGTCGATGTATGGATGTATGTATGGACGTATGTATGGATGTAGGTATGGTTGGATGAGTGCATGGATGGATTGATTTGTGGATGTATGGATGTGTGCATGTATGGATGTGTGGATGGATGGATGTATGGATGGATGGATGTATGGATGGATGAATGTATTAATGTATGGACGTTTCTATGTATGGATGTATGAATGTGTGGCCGTATTTGCGTTATGGATGCACGTATGTATGTATGCATGGATGTATGTATGTAAGAATATATGGATATACGGAGGCATTTTTGTATGGATGTGTGGGTGGACGAATGGAAGGGTGAATGGACGGAAGAATGGATGTACCTATGGATGCTTGTATGGATGAATGTATGGATGGATGTGTGGATGGATGCATGCATGGATGTGTGTATGGATGCATTTAAGGATGTGTCTATGGATGTATGTATTGATGAGTGTATTTGGGTATGCATGGATGTATGAATGGATGGATGTATGGATGTATGTATGGAAATATGTATGGATGTATGTATGGCTGTATGGGTGTATGGATGGGTGGATTTATGGATGTGTGGATGTATCAATGAGTGGATGGGTGGATGTATGGATGTATATATGTATGGATCGGTGGGTTTATGGATGGGTGCATGTATGGACGGATGGATGTATGGTTCGATGGATGTATGGATGGGTGTATGTACGGATGGCTGGATGTATGGATGGATGGATGTATGGAAAGAACGATGTATGTATGGATGTATGTATGGATGAATGGTTGTGTGGATGGAT
>NW_016928118.1:0-254 GCF_001483705.2 Eufriesea mexicana
GGAAGAACAAGACACGCATTTCGGACATATTTTATCGTTTTATTTCCGAAAAGGCAAGAACGCATCGTAAGCACGCAAGAAATTATGTGCCGTAAATGGGAATGAAGCCTTGAAAGAAAGACAGTGTCAAAATTGGTTTGCCAAATTTCATTCTGGTGATTTTTCACTGAAGAATGTGCAACAATCTGGCTGTCCAGTTGAAGTTGATGAGACCCATATCAAGGCGATTATCGATTCAGATCGTCATAGCGCAA
>NW_016928119.1:0-2180 GCF_001483705.2 Eufriesea mexicana
TGCTGGCATGCCCAGAGTCAAGGAGATGAAAGTAGAGCAACGCAGAGCGCAGACATCAACCGATCAGCTTTGCATGGTAAAAAAGTCAAAGCCGTCCTAACCAAACCTAACCAAACCTGGCCTAACACAGCGTAACATTGCCAAACCTATCTTGCCACGACCGTTATTGCTGTCCACCCCAGAGTCATGCAGAGCATTGTGGAACTCGGTGGAGAGCAGCAATCCACAGAATAACAGTCTATGCCAAGAAAATCATAGCAATCCAGACCTAACGCAAGCAAGCATAACCTAACCGAACGTAACGAAACTCAACCTGACGTGACGGCACCGCAATTACTGTCCGCCCCAGAGTCGAGAGAGTATAGTAGATCACAGTAGAGAGCAGAAATCCATCGAAAGGCAGTGTATGCCACGATAGCTAAAGCTACCCGAACCGAACCCAAGCAAACATATCCTAACCAAACGTAACCAAACGCAACCTAACGTGCCGAGATCGCTATTGCTGGCCTCCCCGCAGCCAGGCGATGCGTATTAGAGCACAGTATAGCGCAGAAGCCCACTGAATATCTGTATATAGCACAAAAGTCAATGCTACCCTCTCCTACCCTGACCAAGCGTAACATAACCAGACGCAGCCTAAATCAATTTAACGTGCCGGGACCTCTATTACTGGCCTCCGCAGAGTCCAGCAGAGTGTATTGGAGCATTGCAGAGCGTAGAAATCCACCAAATCGCAGTATATGCCGAGAAAGACAGAGCTATTCAAACCTAATCCAAACCAACGTAACGAAACCAAACGCAACAGAGCTAAACCTAACATGCCTAGGCTACTATTACTGGCATCCTCAGAGCCGAGCAGATCATATATGAGCGCAGTAGAGCTCAGATATACACCGAATAGCAGGGAGAGGCATGAAAGTCAAAACCACAATCCCCTTACCTAACCGAACGTAACAAGACCGAGCGTACCATGACAGAAGCTTTCGTGCACAATTGCTGGCCTTCCCAGAGTCGAGTAGAATATAGCAGAGCAATGTAGAGCGCCGAAGTCCTCCGAATAGCGGTGTACAGCGCAAAAGTCAAAGCTACTCTAACCTAACCTTTCCAAACGTGATATAATCAAACCAACATTAACTTAACCTAACGTGCCGAGACCACTATTACTGGAATCCCCGGAGCCGAGCGCAGTACACTACAGCACAGCAGTGCGCAGATATCTACCAAATAGCAGCGTATAGCGCAAAAGACTAATATACCATATCCCAAGCTGACATAACCTAACATAGCCACGCGTGGGCTGACTAAACTTAACGAGCCGAGACCACTATTACTGGCCCCCAGTGTCAAGCAGGACATACTAGGGCACAATAGGGTACAGAAGACCAACGAGTAGCAGTGTATAGCGCAAAAGTCAAAGCTGTAACATTCGGACTCATCCAAACGTATCGCAGCCAATCGTAACACAATTCAAAGTGACGGGTCGAGAACACAGCTGCTGGCCTCTACAGAGCCAACCAGGACATATTATATCGCAGCAGAACGCAGAAATCCAGCGAATAGCAGTGAACAGCACAAAAGGTAGTGATATCGTACCCGAACATAGCCAACCGTCTCATAACCAAACGTAACGAAACAAAATCCAACGTGCCGCGACCACAATTGCTGGCATCCCCAGCGCCGATTAGCAAATATTAGAGCGCAGTAGAGCGCAGTAATCCATCGAACAACTGTGTGCAGCACAAAAGTCAGAACTATCCTGTCCTGAGCTAACCAATTGTAACATAACCTATCGTATCCTAACTCAACCTTACGTGCCGCGATCAATATCGCTGGCATCTCCGGAGCCTGGCTGTTCATATTAGAGTAATGTAGAGTACAGATATCCGCGGATTAGCAATGTACAGCACAAAAGTCAACTCTGTCCTGCCCCAATGTAGCCAAACGTATCGTAACCATGCGTGGCATAACCCAACCTAACATTCCGAGGCCAATACTGCTGGCATCCACGGAGCCAAGCGGTACGAATTAGAGCTATGTAGAGCGCAGAAGTCCACATAATAGCAGTGTACAGCATAAAAGACGAGGCTATCATATCCTAACGTAAGCAAACCAACCAAAAGGGAGCGTAACATAAATCAACCTACCGTGGCATGACCACTGTTGTTGGCCTCCCCGGAGCC
>NW_016928120.1:0-504 GCF_001483705.2 Eufriesea mexicana
CGACCTAACCTAACATAACCAAGCGTAACATAACACAAAATAACGTGCCACGGCCTCTATTTCCTCACCCCCCCCCCACTCCAGATTCGGACACGGTGTAGAAGAGCAATGTAGAGCGATGAAATCCTCCGAATCGCAGAGTATGCCACGAAAGTAGATGAATCCATACCAATGCCTTCCTAACCTACCCTAACGAAACGCAATATAACTCAAGCCAACGTGCCGATACCACTATTAGTGGCCACCGCAGATCCAAGCAGAACATATCGGTCGCAGTAAGGCTCAGAGATCCCCCGAATAGCAGTGAATAGCACAGAAGACAAAGTAGAATATCGTAACCTACACAAACGCAATACACAACCGAAGCATAACTCAGCCTAACATGACCAGATCACTATTGCCGACATCCAAAGAGACGAGTCGAATGTTCAGGGGCCCAGCAGACCGCAGAAGTCAACCGCATTGCTGTGAACAGAACAAAGGCCGCAGATATCCTAAGGCAAC
>NW_016928121.1:0-510 GCF_001483705.2 Eufriesea mexicana
AATGCTATAGAATCTTGCTGGCGAATTCAATTTTATTGACATTTTCGACTAATATCGTGGTGAACTAACTTTCTTGCATACGTAAGAAGGAAAAATTCTATTGGAGTGCTATAGCCACCGCAATGCAGAAGTATCTTTCTGGAAAATTCAGTTTTATTGACATTTTCGACTAATATCGTGGTGAACTAACTTTCTTGCGTAAACAAGGAGGAAAGATTATATTGGCGTGCTATAGGCATTGCAATGCTATAGAAGCTGGATGGAAAATTCAAATTTATTGACATTTTCGACTAATACCGTGGTGAGCTATCTTCCTTGCATACGTAAGAAGGAAAAATTCTATTGGAGTGCTATAGCCACCGCAATGCAGAAGCATCTGTCTGGAAAATTCAATTTTATTTACATTTTCGGCTAATATCGTGGTGAGTAAACTTTCTTGCTTAAACAAGAAGGACAGATTATATTGGCAAGTTATAACCATTGCAACGGTATAGAATCTGGCTGGAAAAT
>NW_016928121.1:9330-10018 GCF_001483705.2 Eufriesea mexicana
TGCTATAGGCATTGCAATGCTATAGAATCTAACTGGAAAATTCAATTTTATTGACATTTATGACTAATTTCGTGGTGAGCCAGCTTCCTTGCATAAGTAAGGAGGAAAGATACTTTTTGCGTGCCATTGCCATTGGAATGCCAAAGAATCTGGCTGGCAAATTCAATTTTATTGACATTTTCGTCTAATATCGTGGTGAGCCAGCATCCTTGCATGAGTATGCAGGAAAGATACTGTTGGCGTGCTGTAGCCATTGCAATGCTGTAGAATGTGGACGGAAATTTCAATTTTATTGACATCTTCGGCTAATATCGTGGTGAGGTAACTTTCTTGCATAAATAAGGAGGAAAGATACTATTGGCGTGCTATAGGCATTGCAATGCTATAGAAGCTGGATGGAAAATTCACCTTTATTGACATTTTCGACTAATATCGTGGTTAACTCTCTTTCTTGCGTATATAAGGCGGAAGGATCCTTTTGGCGTACTATAGCCTTTGCAATGCTGTAGAATTTGGACGGAAAATACAATTTTATTGACATTTTCGAGTAATATCGTGGTAAGTTAACCTTCTTGCATAAATAAGGAGGAAAGATGCTATTGGCGTGCTGTAGGCATTGCAATGTTATAGAATCTGGAGGGAAAATTGAATTTTATTGACATTTTCGACTAATACCGTGGTGAGCTGA
>NW_016928122.1:0-2321 GCF_001483705.2 Eufriesea mexicana
CCTGCCACGACCATTATTGCTGGCCTCCTCAGAGCCGAGCAGAGTGTGGTAGAGCAATGTAGAGCGCAGCAATCCATCGAATAGCCGTGTATCCCACGAAAGACAAATCTATGCAAGCCTAACCCAAACTAACGTAATCAGACCAAATGTAACCCAAATCTACCTAACGCGCGGACGCCACTATAGATGGCCTCTTCAGAGACAATGGTCGCGTGACTTAGGTTGTGTTATGTTATCTTTGGTTATGATATGATTAGACACATGAGGACAGGATAGCTCTGACTTTTGTGCTATACACTACTTTTCGGTGGATTTCTGCTTTCTTCTGTGCACTGGCATATTCTGCTTGCCTCTGGCGAGGCCAGCAATAGTTGCCTCGGCACGTTAGTTTCAAATATGTTACATGCGTTTATGTCACCTTTTGATAGGTAAGGATACGATAACCTTGACTTGTGCGCTATTCACAGACATTCGGTGGATTTCTGCGTTCTACTGTGCTCTAATATAAACGCCACGTTGTTTTGAGTTACACTACGTTCGGATAAGATTGGATTGGTCAGGTTAGGCCAGGATACGTTTTACTTTAGTGCTACATACTGCATTGCCGTGGACTTCTGCGCACCGCCGTGCTGTTGTATATTCCGCTTGGCCCTGAGGAAACCAGCAATGGTGGTCTCGGCACGATATGTTGAGGTATGTTACGTTTGGTTTTGTTGCTATTAGTTATGTTAGGATAGGATAGCTTTGACTTTTGTGCTATACGATGCTATCCGGCGGATTTCTGCTCTCTACTGCGCCCAATATTTTCTGCTTGGCTCTGGGGATGCCAGCAATAGTGATCTCGCCACGTTAGGTTGAAGAAGTTTACGTTTGGTTATGTC
This sequence comes from Eufriesea mexicana, assembly GCF_001483705.2. Classification (NCBI taxonomy): domain Eukaryota; kingdom Metazoa; phylum Arthropoda; class Insecta; order Hymenoptera; family Apidae; genus Eufriesea; species Eufriesea mexicana. The sequence goes on from NW_016928122.1 coordinate 882, forward strand.
ACGGTTAGTAACGCTGGGACAGGCTAGCTTTGCCTTCTTTGCTACGCACTGCTATTCGGGGCATTTATGCGCTCTACTGTATTCCAGTAGGTTCTGCTTATATGTTGAGAAACTAACAATGCGGTCTCGTTACGTTACGTTGAGTAAGGCTACGTTTGGTTAGGCTAGACAATGTCAGGCTATGTTAGGATATCTTCAACCTTCGTGCAATAACCAGCAAGCAATGCGGTGGATTTCTGCGCTCTACTTTGCTCTAATCTTTGGTGCTTTGCTCCTGGAGGCCAGCAATAGAGGTCACAGCTTGTTGGGTTTAGTTCGGATGCGTTTGGCTAGGCTAGGTTAGTTAGGGTTATGATAGGTTTGCTTTATCTTTAGTGCGATACACTGCGATTCTATGGATTTCTCCGCTCCACTCGCCTCTAATATGTTCTGCTTGGTTCGGGGGAGGGGGAGGCAGCAATAGAGGTCCGTCACGTAAGGCTTGGTTATGTTACGTTTGGCTACGTTGGGACAGGAGAGCTTTGACTTTTGTGACATACACTGCTTTTCGGTGGATCTCGGCTACCTACTACACCCAATATTTCCTGCTTGGATCTAGGGATGCCAGCAATAGTGGTCTCGGCACGTTAGTTTTGGTAATGTTACGCTTGGTTACGTTGCGTATGGTTAGGTGCGGTTAGAATAGCTTTGCCTTTCGCGCTATTCACTGTTAAGCGGCGGATTCCTGCGCCTAACTGTGCTCTACTATACTCCGCATGGCCCTCGGGAGTCCAGCCATAGTGGACGCGGCACGCGGGTTCGTGCTGTGATACGCTTGATTATGCGACGATTGGTTAGGTCAGGACAGGGTAGCTCCGACTTTTGTTCTATAAAGTGCTATTCTGTGGATTTCTGCATTCTACTGCCGCCTAACATGTTCTGCTTCGCCCTGGGAAGGCCAGCAACATCGTTCTCCCCTCTTTAGGTTGAATTAGGTTACGTATGGTTGTGTTACGTTTAGTTAGGTTAGGAGAGGATAGCATGCTATATTCTGCTGGCCCTGGGGCGTCCAGCGACTGTGGTCTCGGCACGTTAGGTTGAGCTATGTTACGTTTGGTTATGTGAAGATTGGTTATGTTATGGTAGGATAGCCAGACTTTTGTGCTATCCACGGCTATTCGGTGGATCTCTGGGTTATACTGCGCCTAATATTTTCTGCTTGCCTCTTGGTATGCCAGCAATAGTGGTCTCGGCACGTTTGGCTGGGTTAGGTTACGTTTTGTTACGTTACGCCTGGTTATGCTAGGACGGGACTGCTTTGACTTTTGTGCTATGCACTGCCATTCGGTGGACTCCTGCGCTCTATTCTGCTGTAATACTTCCTTCTTTGCTCTGGGGACGCCAGCAATATTTGTCCCGGTACGTTGTGCTGAACTAGGTTACGTTTGGTTATGTTAAGTT
>NW_016928123.1:0-580 GCF_001483705.2 Eufriesea mexicana
ATAGCAGCTTATAGCACACATGTCTAAGCTACCATATCCTAACCTCAACAAACTTAACATAACGAAACGCGCCATGGCTCAACTTAACGTGCCGAGACCGCCATTGCCGGCCTCCCAAGGGTCAAGCAGAATGTACTAGTGCTCGGTAGCGCGCAGAAGTCCAGCGCAATGCAGTGAATAGAGCAAGAGCCGCAAATATCCTGGCACAACATGACCTAACCTAACCTTTACAAACGTAGCGAAGCTCAACATGACGTGCCGCGACCACCGATCCAGGCCTCCCCATGGCCAAGCAGAATATAGTAGAACACAGTAAATTGCAGGAATCCACCGAATAACAGTGTATAACACGAAAGTCGAATCCACCCTAACCAAACCCAAGCTAACGTAACAAACGAACGCATCCCTATAACACAACGTGTTGAGACCACTATTGCTGGCCTTCCCAGAACCAAGCAGATCATACTAGATCCCAGTAGAATGCGCCACTCCACCGAATAGCAGTGTATACCACAAAAGTCAGATCCACCCTAGCCCAACGTATACAAACGTAGCATAACCGATCGTATCCTAACATAAC
>NW_016928124.1:0-794 GCF_001483705.2 Eufriesea mexicana
ATACGTAAATTAAAACTATATTGATAAGTTATTTATCCGTGTTAGTATATAATTGATTATGTACGTATTTAGTATATAACACATTTTAGTGTGTAACCATTTAAAAATAGAAGAATGAAACGGAATTTTTGGCTTTTATATAAACTTACATTTTCCTTTACTGACTCAACATTCAATGATCAAGCAACTGCATGCAACAACAATTCTAACATCATTCCTAAACAACACTTTTATCCTAATATAGAAGTATTCGCATTTAGTATTCACAATTTGACTTCTATGGCACTGCACTGAGTTTCTTTATTTAACAATTAAAAAACGAGGGTATTATCCCTGATTTAATTTCGTCTTAAGCCTGACCAGCCCTGCGATATGTCCAATATAACAATTTCATGTCGAAATGGAAATGTAAAGATGGTTATAATGTTAGAAGGTAACAATAATGAAAGAATAACAGATGAATCTATTCTTGTACCTAAGCCCACAATTTTTCAGGAATTTTCATTTGAATATATTCAAACATAAAGACAAAAGTATGCAGCAAACATAAAGATATATGGGAAAAAGTAAATCAAATCGTGAGTTCAAGAGAAAAATGGTAATATGAGCAAAGACGCAAAGAAAATCTTAAAGAGAAAGAAAATAACATACGTATCAGTGAACGCATTCAATCAATGATTAATGAAATAAATAGCTTGGACAATTACAAAACAATATAAATGGTCGACACGTTCCAAGAAAATCACAAAATGCTTTCTGTAAATGATATTAATAATATTGGATCGGAATATTGG
>NW_016928125.1:0-241 GCF_001483705.2 Eufriesea mexicana
GTCGATAAAATTACATTTTCCAGCCAGATTCTGTAGCATTGCAATGGCTATAGCTCGCCAGTAGAATCCTTCCTCCTTATTTATGCAGGGATGTCAGCTCACCACGATATTTGTCGAAAATGTCAATAAAACTGTATTTTCCAACCAGATACTATAGAATAGCTATGGCCATAGCTGGCGAATAGAATCTTTCCGCCGTATCAATGCAAGAAACTTACGTCACCACGATATTAGTCGAAAA
>NW_016928126.1:0-523 GCF_001483705.2 Eufriesea mexicana
CACCATTCTGTGGATTTCTGCGCTCAGCATAGCCCTAACATGCTATGCTTGGCTCTTGGGAGGTTTGCAATAGTGGTCTCTGCACGTTAGGTTGAGTTAAGCTACGTTCGGTTGTGTTACGTATGGTTATGTCAGGATACGGTGACTTCGACTATTGTGATGTGCACTGTGATTCTATGGATTTCTGCGCACTACTCTCCTCCAATATGTTCTGATCGGCTCTGTGGAGGGCAGGATTAATGGCCATGGCAGGACAGGATGATACAGGCTACAATTGGTTTCGTTACGTATGGTCACAAAAGGATAGGACATCTTTGACTTTCCCGACTTACACTGCTATACGGTAGATTTCTCGGCGCCCTTGGGTGCTCTATTGTGGTCTGCTTCGACCCATGGAATGTGGCCGCGGCACGTTTGGTTGAGTTACGATACGCTTGGTTTGGCCAGGTTACGTTAGTACGGGTTAGGTTAGGGTATCTTTCACTTTTCTGCTATACATTGCTTTTCTATGGACTTCTGCGCT
>NW_016928127.1:0-9124 GCF_001483705.2 Eufriesea mexicana
TGTTTGGATGTATGGACTGATGTATGGATGGACGTACGGATGGATGGACTGATGTATGGATGAATGGTTGGATGTATGAGTTTGTGAGTGGATGAGTTTATGAATATGTGCATGTATGGATGGATCGACGTATGGTTGGCTGTATGGATGGATGTACGGATGGATGTATGTATGGATGTATGGATGGATGTATGGAGTGATGTATGTATGGATGGATGTACGCATGGGACAATGTATGGATGGAGGTATGTATGGATTGATGTATCGATGTATGTATGGATGTATGTATGGATGTATGTATGGGCGTATATTGGGATGTATGTATGGACGTATGGGTAGAGATATGAATGGATGCATGCATGTATATGTGTTTGTATGTATGGATGTATGTATGGATGGACGGATGAACGGTTGTGTGTATGGATGAACGTATGGACGGTTGTATGGATATATTAATGGATGTGTGTGTGGATGTATGTACGGATATATGGATGGATGGATGTATGGACTTTTGGATGGATGTATGTATGTATGTGTGGACGGTTGCATGCGTGGATGTGTGGGATATGGATGTATGTATGTATGGAAGTATTCATGAACGTATGGATGTACGTATGGATGTATGTGTGGATGGAAGGATGTATGGATGTATGTATGGATGAACGTATGAATGGTTGTATGGATACTATTATGGATGTGCGTGGGTATGTGCGTATGTATAAACGGATGGATGGATGTATGGACCTTTGGATGGATGTATGAATGGATGGATGGACACATGGATGGATCGATGTGCGCATGGATGGATGTATGTCTGGATGAATGTATGGAAGTACGCTTGGATGTTTGGACTGATTTATCTATGGATGCGTGTATGAGTGCATGAATGGATTACGTATTGATGTATGTATAGATTCATGTGTGGATGTATGTATGGATGGACGTATGGATGGTTGTATGAATATATAGATGGATGTGCGAAAGAATGTATTTGCGGATATATGGATAGATGTATGTATGTATGTATGGATGGATGGATGGATGGATGCATGGATGGATGTGTGGATGGATGGATGGATGGATGGATTGAATGCTTCATGGATGGATGGATGGATGGATGGATTATGGATGTATGTATGTATGGGTGTATGTATGAACGTATGTATGGATGCGTGTATTTATGAATGTATGGATGTGTGTGTGGATGTATGCATGGATGTATGTATGGAGGTATGTATGGATATATAACTGTATTTATGGATGGATGTATGGATGGGTGGTTGCATGGATGGATGTATGTGCGGATGGGTGTATGTATGTATGTATGGTTATATGTATGGATGTATGTATGAATATATGTATGGATGTATGTATGTGTATGTGTATGGATGTATGTATGGATGTGTGTGTGGAGGTATGAATGTATGTATGTGTATGTGTATGGATGTATGTATGGATGTGTGGGTCGAGGTATGAATGTATGTATGCATGTATGTGAGGATATATGTATGGATGTATGTATGGATGGTTTGGTATATGGATGTATGTATGAGAGGACTTATGGATGGTTGTCTGGATATCTTTATGGATGTGCGTAGGAATGTATGTCTGGATATATGGATGGATGTATGGGTGTATGCACGGATGCATGTATGGATGAATGAATGGATCTTTGTATGAATGTGTGAATGTATGTATGAATGGGTGGATGGATGTATGGAAGGGTGGATGTACGGATGGATGGATGAGTGGATGTATGTATGGTTGTATGTATGGATGTATGTATGGATGTCCGGACGGGTGAATGGATGGATGGACGTTTGGTTGGATGGGTGTTTGGATGGATGGATGGATGGAAGTATGCATGTATCTATGGATGTATGTATGCGTGGATGTATGGATGTATGTATGGATGTATAAATATATGGACGTATGCATGAATGGACGTATGGACGTATGGATGGGTTGATGGATGGACGGATGGGTGGCTGGTCGGATGATTGTATTGACGCCCGGATGGACGGAAGGATGCATGTATGTGCGGATGTATGTATGGATGTATGTATGGATGGATGGATGTATGAATGTATGTCTGAATGGATGTATGTGCGTATGGATGGATGCATGGATGCATGTATGTATGTATGGTTGTATGTATGGATGTATGTATGGGTATATGTATGGATGCATGTATGGATGGATGGATGTATGGATGTATGTATGAATGGACTTATGATTGGTTTGAATGGATATATTTATGGATGTGCGTGGGGATGTATGTCTGATATATGGATGGATGGATGTATGGATTTTTGGATGCATGTGCGGATGGGTGGATGGACGCATGAATGGATGGATGTACGCATGAATGGGTGGATGTACGCATGAACGGATGGATGTACGCTTGGATGGATGTATGGATGGATGGCTGTAAGAATGGATGTATGGATGGATGGACGCGTGGATGGATGGATGTACGCATGGATGGATGTATGGATGGTTGCATGTTTGGATGGACGTATGGATGTGTGGGTGGATGTATGGACGGAAGGAAGTATGGATTGATGGATTTATGGATTTATGGATGTATGTATGTATGGATCTATGTATGTATGGATGGATGGATGTATGGTTGTATGTATGTAAGGATGCACGTACTTATGATTGTACAGATGTATGGACGGATGAATGTATGGATGGGTGTATGTATGGAAGTATGGATGTGTGGAAGGATGGGTGTATGGAAGGATGGATGAATGGGTGGGTTGAAGAAGGGATGTATGTATGTATGGATGTATGTGTAGTTGTATGTATGGGTGCATGTATGGGTTTATGTATGGATGTATGCATGGATTCGTGTATGGATGTATGTATGGATGGACGTATGGATAGTTGTATGCAAATAATTATGGATGTGCGTTTGGATGTGTGTGTGGATATATGGATGTTTGCGTGTATCGACATTTTGATGGATGTACGAATGGATGGATGTATGTTTCGACGCATGTGTGGATGGGTGAATGGATGGATGGATAAATGGGTTTAATGATGAATGGATGGATGTATGTATGTGTGGATGTATGTGTTGGTGGATATATGGATGGAAGGACGTCTGGTTGGATGCATTTATGGATCTATGTATCTATGGATCTATGGATGAACGGGTGGATGGATGTATGGTTATATTCATGTATGTGCGAAGGGTTGTATGTACGGATATATGGATGGATGTATGGATGGAGGGATGTATGGATGGACGTATGGATGGTGCTATGGATATATTTATGGATGCGCGTGGGGATGTATGTCCGGATATGTGGTTGGATGTGTGTATGGATTTTTGGATGGATGTACGGATGGATGGATGGACGCTTGGAAGGATGGGTGTACGCATGGATGGATGTATGGATGGATAGATGTATGGATGTTTTTATGGATGGGTGTATGGATGGATGGATGGGTGTATGGATGGATGGATTTATTTGATGTTTGTATGGATGGACGTATGGATGGATGTATGGATATATTCATGCATGTGCGAAGGGGTGTATGTACGGATGTATGGACGGATTTATGTATGGATGCGTGGATGGATGTATGGATGGTCGCATGGATGGGTGGGTGGATGGATGGTTTGATGGATGGATTGAATGATGGATGGATGGTTGGATGGATGGGTGGATGTATGGATGTATGTAAGAATGGTTGTATGTATGGATGTATGTGTGTATGGATGGATGTATGGGTGGGATGATGTGTGGCTGGATGGATGTATGGAAGGATGAATGTATGGATTAATTGATGTATGGACGGATGGCTGTATCGATGGATGGATGTACGGATGGGATGATGTATGGAAGGACGGACGGAGGTATGTATGGATGGATGAATGTATAAATGTATTGATGTATGCATGGATGGATATATCGATGGATGGAAGTACGGATGGATGGATACATGGATAAATGTATGTGTGCATGTATGGATGTATAGATGGTTGGATGTATGTATGGATGTATGGACTCATGAATGGACGGATTTACGGATGTATGCATGTATGGATGGATGAATGAATGGATGAATGTATGGGTATAAGTAAGGATTATGTCTAGATGTGTGTATGGATGTATGGATAGATGGATGGATTGGTCGGTGGACGTAAGGATGGATGGATGAATGGTTCGACGGAAGTATGGGTGGGTGGAAGTATGGATGGACGGATGTATGGAAGGATGGATGTACGGAATGGTGTATGTATGGATGAATGCATGTTGGGATGGATTAATATATGATGGGACGGATGTACGGATGTATGAATGCACGGATATATGTATGTATGGATATGTGGGTGCATAAATGGATGGGCGGATGGACTGAAGTGTGAGCGAAAGGATGGGAGGATGTACGGATGCATGTATGTATGGATGGGAGTATGGATCGATGGGTGTATGGTTGGGTGCTTGTATGGATGGATGGATGTATGGTTGGATGGGATTATGGATGGGGGGATGGGTGGATGTATGTATCGATGTATGCGTGGATGTATGTATGGATGCATTTACGGATGTATCTATGGATGTATGTATGGATGAGTGTATGGGTGTATGCATGGATTTATGGATGTACGTATGGATAGATGAGTCCGTGGATGGATGTATTTATGGTTGTGTGGTTGTGTGGATGTGTGGATGTATGGATGGATGGCCGTATGGATGGTTGGATGTGTGGATGAATTGAGGTATGGTTGGACGAATGTACGTATGTACCGATGTATGGATTTATATATGCATGTATGCATGGATGGATGGTAGTATCGATGAATGGAAGTACGGACGGTAGAATTAATGTATGTATGGATGTGAGGATATATAGATGTGTGGATAGATAGATGTATGGATGGACGGATGTATGGATGTATATATGTATGGATGTATGGACTGATGGATGTATGGATGATTGGAGGAGTGGATGGATAGATTTTTGGATGTATGGATGCATGAATGTTTGGATGTATGAATGGTTGGATGTATGGATGTATGGAAGTATGCGTGTATGGATGTATGGATGTATGGATGTATGGACGTATGGATGTTACGAATTTACGGATGTACAGATGTATGGATGTATGGATGTGTGGATGGATGTATTGGTGTATGTATGTATGTATGGATGGATGGATGGCATGTTGGATGGATGTATGGATGGAGAGATGTATGGATCGATCGACGTATGGATGGAATGATGTGTGCATGGATCAATGTATCGAAGTGTGGACGTATGGATGGATGGTTGTGCGGATGGACGGATGTATGGATGTATGAATGTATGGATGGATGGATATATGATTGGATGGATTTATGGATTGGTGGATGAATGGATTTATGGATGGGTGGATGGATGGACGTATGTACGGGTGTGTATATAGATGTATGTGTGGATGCATGCATGTATGGATGTATGTATGTATGGATCAACGAATGTACGGATGAACGAATGCATGGATGTACGGATGTATGGATGTATGGATGTATGGACGTATATCTGTATGGACTTATGGATGGCTGGTTGTATCAGTGGATGGATGTAGGGCTGGATGTATCTATGGATGTATGAATGGATGCATGTATGTATGTATGCACGGCTGTATGCATGTATATATGTATGGATGTTTGAATGGATGTATGCATGGATGTATGTATGCATGTATGTATGTATGTATCTATGGTTGTATGTATGGATGGATGTATTGGTGTATGTAAGGATGTATGTATTGATGTGTGTATGGATGCATGGAAGATTGGGTGGATGGATGGACGTATGTACGGAAGTGTGTATAGGTGTATGTATGGTTGTATGCATGGATGTGTGGATGTATGTATGGACGTATGTACGGATGTACGTATGGATGGATGAGTGCATGGGTGGATGGATTTGTGGAGGTATGGATGTGTTTGATGTATGTATGTATGGATGGATGGATGTATGGATGGATGAATGTATGGTTGGATGGATGTAATAATGTATGGACGTTTGTATGTATGGATGTATGTATGGTTGTATGGATGAATGGATGGATAGATTTATGGATGTGGGGATGTATGAATGTATGGATGGGTGGATGCATGGATAGATAGATGTATGGATCGACGGATGTATGGATGGATACTTGTATGGATGGATGTATGTATGGTTCGATGGATGTATCGGTCGGTGGATGTATGGTTGAATGGATGTATGTATCTAAGAATATATGGATGTACGGAGGCATGGATGTATGGATGTGTGGGTGGACGAATGGATGGGTGAATTGTCGGAAGAATGGATGTATTTATGTATGCTTGTATGGATGAATGTATGGATGATTGTATGGATGTATGGATGTACGGATGGATGTATGTACGGATGAACGGTTGGATGGATGGACCGATATATGGATAGATTGAGGTATGGATGAACGGATGTACGGATGTATGGATGTACGGATGTATGGATGTATGGATGTATATCTGAATGGATGTTTGTATCTATGCACGTATGAGTGGACAGATTTATTGATCGATGGATGTATGGATGGGTGGTTATATGGCTGGATGGCTGTATGGAATGATGGGTGTATGGATGGATGAATGTATGGATTGATGGCCGTAAGGTTGGATGGTTGTATGGATGGATTGAGGAATGGAAGGACGGATGTAAGGATGAATGGTTGTATGGATGGTTTGAAGTATGGATTGATGGATGTATGTATGGATGGATGTGTGCATATATGTATGTATGGATGTATATATGTATGGGTGTATTGATTGATGGATGTACGGATGGATGGAGGTATGGATGTATGGATTTGTGGATGTATGGATGTATGAACGTATGGGTGTATGGTTGGATGGATGTAAGTACGTATGGATGTACGGATGTAAGGATGTATGGATGTATGCATGTATGGATGCATGTATGCATGGATGTATGGGTTTAAGAATGTATGGATGGATGGATGTATGGATGTATGGATTTATGGACGTATGGATGTACGAATGTACGGATGTACGGATGTATGGATTTATGGATGGACGGATGTACGTATGTATGAATGTATGGATGTACATATGTACGGATGTATGGATTTATAGATGTATGGTTGTGTGGATGTATGAACGTATGGCCGCATTTGCGTTTTGGATGTTCGAATGTATGTATGCATTTATGTATGAATGAAAGGATATATGGATGTGCGGAGGCATGGATGTATGGATGTGTGGGTGGACGAATGGATGGGTAAAAGGTCGGAAGAATGTATGTATGTATGGATGCTTGTATGGATGTATGTATGGATGGATGTATGGCTGGATGTATGAGTGGATGGATGTATGGATGGGTGGATGTATGGATGTATGTATGGATATATATATATATGGATGTATGTATGGTTGTATGGATGTATGGATGGATGGATTTATGGATGTGTGGATGTATGAATGTATGGATGGATGTCTGTGTGGAAGTATAGATGTATGGATCGATGGGTGTATGGATGGGTGCTTATATGGATGGATGGATTGAGGAATGGGTGGACGGATGAACGGAAGTATGAATGTATGGATGTATGGAAGGGTTCATGTATCGAATGATGGACGTACGAATGGATGCATTTATGGAAGTGTGGATGTGGGGATGTATGGATGAATGTATGTATGGATGAATGGTTGTTTGGATTGATGGATGTATGGATGGATTGAGGTATGGGTGGACGGATGAACGGAAGTATGAATGTATGGATGTATGGAAGGGTTCATGTATCGAATGATGGACGTACGAATGGATGCATTTATGGAAGTGTGGATGTGGGGATGTATGGATGAATGGTTGTTTGGATTGATGGATGTATGGATGGATTGAGGTATGGGTGGACGGATGAACGGAAGTATGAATGTATGGATGGATGGATGTAATAATGTATGGACGTTTGTATGTATGGATGTATGTATGGTTGTATGGATGAATGGATGTATATATTTATGGATGTGGGGATGTATGAATGTATGGGTGGGTGGATGTATGGATAGATAGATGTATGGATCGACGGATGTATGGATGGATACATGTATGGATGGATGGATGTATGGTTCGATGGATGTATCGGTCGGTGGATGTATGGCTGAATGGATGTGTGTATGTAAGAATATATGGATGTACGGAGGCATGGATGTATGGATGTGTAGGTGGACGAATGGATGGGTGAAATGTCGGAAGAATGGATGTATTTATGTATGCTTGTATGGATGAATGTATTGATGATATTGTATGGATGTATGGATGTACGGATGGATGTATGTACGGATGAACGGTTGGATGGATGGACCGATATATGGATAGATTGAGGTATGGATGAACGGATGTACGGATGTATGGATGTACGGATGTGTGGATGTACGGATGTATGGATGTATGGATGTATATCTGAATGGATGTATGTATCTATGCACGTATGAGTGGACAGATGTATTGATCGATGGATGTATGTATGGGTGGTTATATGGCTGGATGGCTGTATGGAAGGATGGGTGTATGGATGGATGAATGTATGGATTGATGGCCGTAAGGTTGGATGGTTGTATGGATGGATTGAGGAATGGATGGACGGATGTAAGGATGAATGGTTGTATGGATGGTTTGAAGTATCTATTGATGGATGTATGTATGGATGGATGGATGCATATATGTATGTATGGACGTATATATGTATGGGTGTATTGATTGATGGATGTACGGATGGATGGACGTATGGATGTATGGATTTGTGGATGTATGGATGTATGAATGTATGGGTGTATGGTTGGATGGATGTAAGTACGTATGGATGTACGGATGTAAGGATGTATGGATGTATGCATGTGTGGATGCATGTATGCATGGATGTATGCATTTAAGAATGTGTGGATGGATGGATGTATGGATGTATGGATTTATGGACGTATGGATGTACGAATGTACGGATGTACGGATGTATGGATTTATGGATGGACGGATGTACGTATGTATGAATGTATGGATGTACATATGTACGGATGTATGGATTTATAGATGTATGGTTGTGTGGGTGTATGAACGTATGGCCGTATTTGCG
>NW_016928128.1:0-515 GCF_001483705.2 Eufriesea mexicana
TGTAGGGCGGTTTGGTGGAGATAGTTTATGTTCGGTTATGCTACGTTTGTTATGTTACGATTGGACAGCGTCGTCCTTTGCGCTGTACACCGATATTCGGAGGATTTCTGCGCTCATCGCTGCTCTACTATACCCGACTCTACTCTGGGGAGCCCAGCAATAGTTGTCGCGACACGTTACTTTCAGTTATATTACGTTCGGTTGTGTCAGGTTTTGTTTGTTAGTATATGATACATTTGACCTTTGTGCTATACAGTGCTATTTGGGGTATTTCTGCGCTCCACTATGCAATAGTATGGTCTGCTTTCCTCTGGGGATGTCAACAACAGAGGTCTATGCACGTTGGGTTGAGTTTGGTTACGTTTGGCTTTACTGTGTTCGGTATTGTTTGGCCAGGATAGCTATGGCTCTTGTAACTGTACACTGCCATTCAGAGAGTTTCTGTGCTCTAGTGTGATCAAATGTTCCATGCTTTGCTCTGGGAATTCTAGAAATAGTGGCAACGGCGCGTTAGG
>NW_016928129.1:0-261 GCF_001483705.2 Eufriesea mexicana
GAACCGATGTCTCTGAGAGCTCGTTCGGAAGTCGTTGGAAAGTACCGATGACTTTGAGCGCTCGTTCAGAAGTCGTTGCAAAGAACCGATGTCTTTGAGTGCTCGATCGGAAGTCGTTGGAAAGTACCGATGTCTTTCAGCGCTCGTTCGGAAGTCGTTGGAAAGACCCGATGTCGTTGAGCGCTCGTTCGGAAGTCGGTCTGACCAAGGGCGTTCCCTTGGTTCGCGAATCCGTTACGTTGGAGTGAGGGAAGGTTCCCC
>NW_016928130.1:0-1212 GCF_001483705.2 Eufriesea mexicana
TTGGTCTATTCAAAATCTATAAGCTGACACAGCTTGTCGATTAGGTCGCCTAACGCCCTCAATCTAATGGCAAGTACAGCCATCTAGATGCCGGAGAATAGGTCTATTCGAAATCTATAATCTGTTATAGCATGGTGAATAGATCGCTTATCGCCTTCAATCCAATGGCAAGTACAGCCATCTACTTGCCAGAGAATAGGACTACTCAAAATCTATAATCTGTCATAGCTTGGAGAATAGGTCGCCTAACGTATTTAACCAATGGCAACTACAGCCATCACTTGCCAGAGAATTGGTCTATTCAAAATCTAAAACCTGTCACAGCTTGGCGATTATGTCGCCTAACGACTTCAGTCCAATGGCAAGTACAGCCATCTACTTGCCAGAGAATAGGACTACTCAAAATCTATAATCTGTCATAGCTTGGAGAATAGGTCGCCTAACGTATTTAACCAATGGCAACTACAGCCATCACTTGCCAGAGAATTGGTCTATTCAAAATCTAAAACCTGTCACAGCTTGGCGATTATGTCGCCTAACGACTTCAGTCCAATGGCAAGTACAGCCATCTAGTTGCCGGAGAATAGGTCTGTTCAGAATCTAAAATCTGTTATAGCTTGGTGAATGTATCGCCTAACGCCTTCAATCCAATGGCAAGTACAGCCATCTAGTTGCCGGAGAATAGGTCTGTTCAGAATCTAAAATCTGTTATAGCTTGGTGAATGTATCGCCTAACGCCTTCAATCGTACGGCAAATGCAGCCATCTACTTGCCAGAGAATTGGTCTACTCAAAATCTATAATCTGTCATAGCTTGGAGAATAGGTCGCCTAACGTCCTCAACCAATCGCAACAACAGAAATCTACTTGCCAGAGAATTGGTCTATTCAAAATCTGTAACCTGCTGCCGCTTGGTGAATATATCGCCTAACGCCTACAATCCAATGGCATGCACAGTGCTCTACTTGCCAGAGAATTGCTCTATTCTAAATCTGTAAGCTGTCACAGCTTGGAGATTAGGTCGCCTAACGCCCTCAATCTAATGGCAAGTACAGCCATCTAGTTGCCGGAGAATAGGTCTATTCGAAATCTATAATCTGTTATAGCATGGTGAATAAAAAAAATGGCTTAACGACTTCAATCCAATGGTAAGTACAGCCATCAACTTGCCAGATATTTGGTCTAATCAAAATCTATTATCTGTTATAGCTTG
>NW_016928131.1:0-10581 GCF_001483705.2 Eufriesea mexicana
ACTTTTGCGCAATACACTGCTATTCGGCGGATTTCTGCACTCTACGGTGCTCTAATATGCTCGCCTTAGCGCTGGGAAGCCAGCAATAGTAGTCTCGGCACGTTAGGATAGGTTACGTTACGTCTCATTAGCTTACGTTTGGTCAGGTTAGGATAGGACTACTTTGGCTTTTGTGCTATACACTGCTATTTGGTGGACTTCTGCACCCATCATTGCTTGACCATTCCCTGCTCGACTCTGGGGAGACAAGGAATAGCGTTCGTAATTCGATATGTTGTGTCAGATTTGGTTTGGTTAGGTTTGATTAGGTTGGGTTAGGTTAGGACAGCCTTGACTTATGTGCGCAAATCTGACCTTCTGCGGACTTCTCAGCTCTACTGTGCTATCTGCATGTATCTGGGGTCGTAAGCAGTAGTGTTCGCGGCACGTTTGATTGAGTTACGTTACGTTTGGTTTGGTTAGGTTAGGTTAGGTTTAGTCAGTTTATATCTGTCTTTTTCGCTATATATTGCAATGCGGTCGATTTCCACGATCTAGTGTGCCCTAATAAGATCTGCGTGGATCTTGATAGACCAGGAACAGTGATCTCGGCTCGTTAGGGTGAATTTTGTTACGCTAGGTTGGGGAAGGGTAGTTTGGGTTAAGTTAGGATAGCTTTGACTTTTCTGCTACACATTGCCATTCTATGGACTTCTGCGATCTACGCTCCTCTAATATGTTCTGTTTGGCGATGGGGAAGCCAGCAACAGTGGAGTCGCCTCGTTAGGTTCAGATTGTCTAAGTGTGGTTAGGCTAGGATTGGTCAGGTTGCGTTAAGATATCACTGACTTTTTTGCTAGACATTGCGATTTGGAGGCTGTCTGCACTCTACTTTTCTGTATTATATTCTGCTCGGCTCTGGGGAGGCCAGCAATAGTGGCCGTGACACGATAGCTTTTGTTATGATACGTTTGGTAATATTACGATTTGTTATGTTAGGATAGGATAGCTATGACTTTTGTGCTGTACGCCACCATTTGGTGGATTTCTATGCTCTACATTGCTCTACTATACTCTACTCTACCAGCGGGAGGCCAGCAACAGTACTCTCGGCGCTTAAGGCTGTGTTAGGCTGCGTTAGGTCGGATTATATTAGCTTGGGTTAGGTACGGATTGCTTAGACTTTCGTTGTATAAACTGTTGTTCGGCGGACTTCGGCGCTTTACTGTGCTCCAGTGTGTTCTGCCTCGCTCTGTGGAGGCCAGCAATAGGGGTCTCGGTACGTTAGGTTGAGATAGATTACGTTTGGTTAAGATAACTTTGGCTAAGTCAGGATAGAGTAGCATTGTCTTTTATGCTATACGCCGTTTTTCGATGGATATCTGCTCTCTACACTGCTCTAATATGCCCTGCTTGGCTCTGTCGAGGGCAGCAATAACAATCTAGGCTCGTTATGTTTAGTTACGCTACGTTCGGTTAGTCCAGGTTAGGACAGTGTAGGTTAGGATATCTTTGAGTTCTGTGCGATACGCGGCTACTTGGTGGTTTTCGGCGCTCTACAGTGCTCCATTTAGTCTGCTTGTCCTTAGGGAGCCCAGCAACAGTGGTCTCGGCACGTTAGGTTGTGTCAGATTACGTTTGGTTATGTTAGGTTTCGTTGTGTTGGGTTACGATAGCTTTGACTTTTTGTGGTACACAATGATATTCTATGGAATTGTGAACTCATCTGTGCGCTACCACACTCTGATTGTCTCTGTGGACTCAAGGATTAGTGCTTTCGGCGCTTTAGTTTGAGCTACGTTACGTTTGGCTAGGTCAGGCTTGGTTAAGTATGGTCAGGAGAGCTTTGACTCTTGCGCTATAAACTGTTGTTCGGACGATTGCAGCGTCCTACATTGCTCTGCTATAGTCAGGTTAGGTCTCTCGAGGCCAGCAATAGCGGTCGCGGCACGTCAGGTTGGGATACCTTGCGTCCGTTTATGTTATGCTTAGTTAGGTTAGGATAGGATTGCTTTGACTTTTGTGCTATACACTGCAATTCGGTGGATTTCTGGCTTCTACTGTGCAATAATATGCTCTGCTTCCCTCTGGAGAGGCAAGCAAGTGTGGTCTCGGCGCGTTGGTTTGAGTTAAGCTACGTTTTGTTACGTTACGTTTGGCTACGTTGGGATAGCGTAGCATCGTATATTCTGCTATGCACTGCGATTCTATGGACTACTGCGCTATACTGTGATCTAGTATGATCTGCTTGGCTCTGTGGAGGCCGGCGATGGTGGTCTCGGCACGCTAGGATGAGCTATGGTGCGTTCGGGTAGGTCACGTTTGGCCAGGTTAGTTGGGGACAGCTACGACTTTTGTGCTTTACACTGCTATTCGTTGAATGTCTGCGCTCTACTGTGCTCCAGTATATTCTGCTTGGCTATGGGGTGGCCAGCAGTAGTGGTCTCGATACGTTAGGCATAGTTACGTTGCCTTTCATTATGTTACGTTTGGTATTGTTGGGATAGAAAAGATTCGACTTTCGTGCTATGCACTGGCATTGGGACGAATTCTGCGCTCTTCATTGCTCTACTATACTCTGCTGGACTCTCGGGAGACCAGCAATAGCGATCGTGGCACGGCAGGTTTAGTTATGTTACGTTCGGTTATGTTAGGTTATGATATGTTTAGATAGGATGGCTCTGACTTTAGTGTTATCCACTGCTATTAGGAGGATTTCTGTGGTCTAATGTGTTGTTATATTTTCTGCTTGGCTCTGGGAATTACAGCTATAGAGGTCTCGGCTCGTTACGTTTAGTTATTCTACGTTTTGTTAGGTTAGATTTGGGCATGTTATGTTGGGATATCTTCGTCTTCTGTGCTACACACTGCAATGCGGTGGATTACTGCGCTCTACTCTGCTCTAGTAAATTCTGCTTGGCTCTGTTGGGTCAGGCAAGTGTGGTCTCGGCGCGTTAGTTTGTGGTATGCTAGGTCCTGTTATGTTACTTTGGCTATGCTGGGATAGGGTAGCTTCGACTATTCCGATATGCACTGCGATTCTCAGCACTTCTGCGCTCTACTCTCATCTGATATGTTCTGCTTGGCTCTGAGGTGGGTAGCTGTAGAGGTCTTGGTACGTTAGGCTGAGATATGCTGCGTTAGATTGTGTTACGTTTGGCTAGGTTATGGGAGGATAGCTTCGACTTTTTGGCTGTACTCTGATATTCGGTGGACCTCTGCGCTCTACTGTGCTCTAATATGCCCTGCGTGGCGCCGTATTTGCCAGCAAGAGTTTTCTCCGAGCGTTTGACAGGAGTAGGCTGCGTTCAGTTCTGTCACGTTTTGTTAGGTTAGGATATGGTGGTTTTGACTTTTGTGCTACACACAGCATTTCGGTGGTTTTTTACGCTCTACATTGCTCTACTACACTATGGTCGAATCTGGGGAGGTCAGCAGTAGTGGTCGCCGCAATTTAGGTTGTGTTAGACTGCGTTTGGTTAGGCTAGGTTTCGTTGTGTTTTGTTAGGGTAGCTTTGACTTTTGTGCTACACACTGCTCTTATATGGACTTCTGCGCTCTTCTGTAAGCTGTCACACTCTGCTTGTGTCTGTGGACGCCAAGAGGAGCCCTCTCGGCACGTTAGGCTTTGTTATATTACGCTCGATTAGGCTATGTTTGTTTAGGTTGGTTTGTCGTAGCTATAACTTTTGTGCTATGAACTGCCATTCGGACGATTTCAGCGTTCAACATTTTTCTGCTATACACTGGTTAGCTCTCGTGATGCCAGAAGTGGCGGTCGTGGCACGCCAGGATGTGCTACGGTACGCCAGCTTATGCTACGTTTGGTTAGTTTGGGACAGGGTTGCTTTGACTTTTGTGCAATACAGTGCTATTCGGTGGACTCCTGCGCTCAACTGTGATCTGATATTCTCTGCATTGTCCTTGGGATGCTTGAAATAGTGCCGCGGCGCGTACGGTTGAGATAGTTTACATTTAGCTATGTTTGGTTTGTTCGTCTTAGGTTAGGACATCTTTGACTTTCGCGCTGTACACTGGCATTCTATGCACCTGTGCGCTCTGGTATCATGTAATATGCAATTCCTGGCGATGGGGAGGCCAGCAGTTTTGGGCTAGGCACGTTACGTTGGGATAGGTTACGCTTGGTTATGTCAGGTTAGGTCATGTTGTGTCATGTAAGGTTAGGATATCTGTTACTTTTTCGGTATACGCTGCAGCTCTGAAGATTTCAGCGTTCTACTCTGCTCTGCTATGCTATTCCTAGCTCTTGTGGGGCCAGCAACAGCTTTCGTGGCACGTCAGGTTGTATTACGTTATGGCTGCTTATGTCACGTTTGGTTAGATTAGGATAGGTTAACTTTGACCTCCGTGCTGTACACTGCTATTCTGTTGATATATGCGCTCTGCATTGCTGTACTAGCATCTGCTTGTCTCTGGGAGGACCAGAAACGGTGGTCGTGGCACGACAGGTTGAATTAGGTTACGTTTGATTAGGTTGCGTTAGGTTACGTTTGGTTAGTTTGGCTCTGACTGTCGTGCTATACACAGGTATCCGCTGTATTTCTGCGCTCTACTGTGCTCTAATATGTACTGGTTGGCTCTGGGGAAGCCAGCAACGGAGATCCCGTCTCGTTACCTTCGGAAAAGTAAGGTTGTCAGTTTAGGTCACGGTATCTCTGACATTTGCGCTATACACTACTATTCCGAGGCTTTCTGCAATCTACTGTGCTCTAATATATTCTGCTTGGCTCTGGGTCGGCCAGCATAATTGGCCTCGGCACGTTGGGTTGTGTTATTCTGCGTTTGGCTGCACAACCTTTGGACAGGGTAGGATAGGATAACTTTTACTTTTGTGCTATACAATGCTTTTCCGCGGATATCTACGATGTACGTTGCTCTACTATACTCGGATCGACTATGGGATGGCCAGTGATAGTTGTCCCGGCCCGCTGGGTTGAGGTAGGTTACGTTTGGTTACGCTATGTTAGTTAGGTCTAGGCTTGGATAGATATGACTTTCATGGTGTAACTGCTATTCGGCGGACTTCTACGCTCTACAGTGCTCTAATATGTTCTGGTTGGCTCTGGGTAGGCAAGCAATAGTGGTATCGTCACGATACGTTGGGTTATATTGCGTTTGGCTATGTTACGATATGTTCGGTTATGGGAGGGTGGTTTTGACTTTTCATATATACACTGCGATTCTAAGGATTTCTGCATTCAACTCGCCACTCGTGTGTTCTGCCTTTCTCCGTGGAGCCAAGCAATAGTGGCCGCGGCACTTTATGCTGAATTTGGCTACGTCTGGTTAGGATATGTCTGTTTGGGTTAGGCATGGTCATCTCTGACTTTTCTGCTTTATGCTGCGTTTCTATGGCTTTCTGCGCTATACGCTACTCTAATAAGTTCTGCTTGGCGGTGGGGAGACCAGCAATAGCGGTTGCGGCACGTTAGGTTGAGTTAGGTTAAATTCGCGAATGTTACTGTTGGTTACGTCAGGAGGGCATGCGGTTGAGATTTGTCCTAAACGCTGACATTCTGTGGATTCCTGCAAACTACTCTGCCCTAAAATGTCCTGCTTTACCCTGGGAAAGAGAGCAATTGTGGTTTCGGTACGTTATGTTGAGTTCGGCTGCGGTCGGTTAGTTTAGGTTATGTCTGCTTAGGTTAGATTATATCTGACGTTTGTGCTTTCCGCTGAATTGCGGCGGGGTTGGGCACTTTACTGTACTCTAGTGTATTCTGGTTTGCTCTGGTGAGTTAAGCAATAGTGGTCTAGACACGCTAGGTGAAGTTATGTTACGCTTGGTTATGCTATGTTTGGTTAGGTTAGGCTAGGATATCTTTGAATTTGTATCTATAAGCGGCTATTCGGAGGATTTCTGCACACTACTGTGATCTAGTAAGTCCTGCTTTGCCCTGACGAGGGGCGAAATTGTGGCTGCCGCAAGTTAGGTTCAGTTAGATTTCGTTTGGCTGCTCTAGGTTTCGCTAGACTATGCTATGTTAGGATAAATTAGGTTACGATGGCTTTGGCTTTTATGTCATACACTGCTATTCAGTCGATATCTGCGCTCTGCATTTCTGTACTAGCAGCTGCTTGACTCTGGGAGTCCAGCAATTGTGATCGTGTCACGTTATTATGAGTTATGTTGCGTTTGGTTAAGTCGCGTTTGTCTCGGTTAGGATAGGATGGCTCTGTCTTTTGTTCTACACACCGCTATTCGGTGAATTTCTGCGTTCTACCCTGCTCTCATATGCTCTGATTGGTGCTGAAGTCAAAGCTATGCTATCCTGACCTAACCAATCGTAACATGACCAAACGTAGCATATCTCAATCTAACTTGACGCGAATACCATTTCTGGGCTCCCCAGAGCGGAGAAGAACTTATTAGTGGAGAGTAGAACACAGAAGTCCATTGCGTCCGAGCGAATAGCGGATAAGTCAATGCTACCCGGACCTAAGACAGTCCAACGTAACCTAACCATACGTAGCCTAACTCAACATGAGGTGCCACGAAAAGTATTGCTAACATCGCGAGTGCCAGGCAGAATACTGCAGAGCACAGAAGACTGCAGAAAGCCACCGCTTTGCAGTTTATAGCACAAAAGTATAAGATACCCTCGCACAACCTGCCCTAACCTAACCTAGCCGAACGTAGCCTAACTCAACACGAATTGCCGAGATCAGCATTGCTGTCCTTCCCAGAGCCAAACGGGGCTTACTAGAGCGGTTTAGGGCGCAGAAATCCACCGAATGGCGGTGTATAACACAAAACTCAAGTCTCTCCTGTCCTAACCTAACCAAAGGTGACATAACCTTGCGAAGTCTAACTCAGACTAACGTGCCGAGACCGCTATTGCTGGCCTGCCAAGAATCAAGCAGAACATACCAGAACACAGTTGAGCGCAGAAATCCACCGAACAACTCTGTACACCACGTAAGTCGAATCAATCCATACCTAACCCAGACAAACCCAGTTTAATCTAACATAGCCTAACTATATCTCTCGTACCAAGCCCACTATTACCGACCTCCACATAGACGAGCTGAGTATAGTAGAGCAACGTAGGGCGTAGAAATACACCGAATAGCTGTGTATAACACAATAGTTAAAGCTACCCCATCATAATGTCTCCAAACGCAGTATAACCAAACGCAAACTAACTGAACCTAACGTGCCGAGGCCACTATTGATGGCCTCCCCAGAGCCGAGCAGAGTGTACTAGATCAAAGTAGAGCTCAAGAAGCCACCGTATATCACTGTACTGCACAAAAGTCAAAGATATGCTAACCCAAACTTACCCAACATAACGTAGTCATACGTAGAGTATCGAAACCTTACGAGCAGGGACCACTATTGCTGGCCTCTCCAGAGCCAAGCAGAACATTCTAGCACAGTAGGGCGTGGAAATCTCCCGAATGGCAGTGTAAATCGCGAAGGTCAAAGCTACCCTTACCAAATCTGACATACCCTAACAAGATCAAACGTAACCTAACCCAATCTAACACGCCGAGACCACTATTGTTGCCCACCCCAGAGGCAAGTAGAACATATCAGAACACAGTAAAGCGCAGAAGTCCACTTAACAACAGATTATACCACGAAACTCTAAGCAATCCGAACCTAACCCATACTAATATAACCTAACCAAACGCAGCATAACACAACCTAACATGCCTAGACCACTATTGCTGACCACAGCAGAGCGAAGCAGAATGTACTAGAGCACAGCGGAGTGAGCAAGTCCACCATATGACAGTGTATAGCACATAAGTAAAAGTTACGCTATAGTAAGCTAACAGAACGTAACACAGCCAAACGAACCTGACTCAACTTAACGTACCTACATCATTACTTCTGACATCCCCAGAGCAAAACAGAACACACTGGAGAACAGTAGAGCGCAGGAATCCTCAGAGCGGCTGTGTAAGAGCACAAAAGTTAAAGCCATCCATATCTAACCTAACAAGTTGTAACACTACCAAACGTAACATAACCCAAAATAACATGCCGCGATCACTATTGCTGGCCTCCCCAGATACGAGCAGAGTATAGTAGAGAAAAGTAGAGCCCCGTATTCAACCAAACAACAGTGTATAATACGAACGACAGATAATCAAGCCTAACCCAAACCAACATAGCCTAACCAAACGTAGCATAACGCAACCTAGCGTGCAGAGACCGCCATTGCTGGCATCCCCATAGACATGCAGGATACATTAGAGCAAAGTTGAGCGCAGTGGTCCCGCGAGCAGCCGTGTATAGCAGGAAAGTTTAAGCTATCCTCTCCTAACCTGACCAAACGTAAAATAACGAAATGTAACGTAACACAATCTGGGGCGCCACAACCACTATTGCCGTCCTCACGAGAGCCAAGCAGTGTATAGCAGAAGAATGTAGCACTCTGAGGCCGCCCTAATATCTGATAATAACACAAAAGTCAGTGTTACCCCAACAAACCTAACCAAACTTAGGCTAACCAAAGGCAACGTAACTCAACCTAACGTGCCGCAACCACAGTTGCTGGCGTCCCCAGAGCCGAGCAGAGCATACTACAGGACGGTAGAGCACAGAAATCCAAGAAATGCAGTGAATAGCGGAAAAGTCAGTGTTACTTGTGCCTAACCCGGAACAACATAGAACAGCCAAACCTTGCCTAACTCAGCGCATCGTGCCGCGACCACTATTGCTGCCATCCCCAGAGCAAAGCAGAGGGCATTAGCGCAATATAGAGCGCAGAAGTCCTCGGAATAGCAATGTGTAGCACAAAGGTCAAAGGTATCCTACCCTGCCCTAACTAAACGTAACTTATCCAAGCGTAACCGAATTAAATATAACGTGACGAGGCGTCTATTACTGCCCTCCCCAGAGTAAAGGAGGACATATTAGCGGAGAGAAGAGCGCAGAAATCTATACAATAGCA
This sequence comes from Eufriesea mexicana, assembly GCF_001483705.2. NCBI lineage: Eukaryota > Metazoa > Arthropoda > Insecta > Hymenoptera > Apidae > Eufriesea > Eufriesea mexicana. Next base: position 8,907 of record NW_016928131.1, read on the forward strand.
TTGTACAGCACAAGAGGTATATCTACCATATCCTATCCTAACCAAACCTAACAAAACCGAACGCAACCGAACTCAACCAGTCGTGCCGAAGACACTACCGCAGGCCTCCCCAGACACAAGCAGAACACACTACAGCTCAGCAGAGCTCAGAAATCCTCCGAAAAGCAGTGTAAAGCACAAAAGACGAATCTACCCTATCCTGCCCTAACAAAACGTAACTTAACCAAACGCTACCTAATCAAACCTAATGTGTCGACACCACTGTTGCCGGCCTCCATAGTGCCTAGCTGAGCATATCGGAGGGGAGTAGGGCGCGGAAGTCCATAGAATAGCAGTGTACAGCAAAAAAGTCGACGGTACCCACCCCTAACCTAGCCAAACTTTACGCAACCAAACGTAATATAACTCGGCCCAATGTGCCGGACACCGCCATTGCTGGCATCCCCAGAGCCAAGCAGGAAATATTAGAGCACAGTAGATCGCCGAAATCCACCGAATATCGGGGTACAGCACAACGCTCTGGGTTATTCCATCGTAACCTGACCAAACGTATCGACGCCAAGCGTTACACAGCTCAACCTAACGTGCTGAGACTAATATTGCTGGCCTCTACTGAGCCAAGCGGTACATATTGGTGCACAGTAGAACGCAGAAATCCATCGAACAGCGGAGTATATCGCTAAAGACTGTTATATCCTATCCTAACTTAACCAATCTTCGCATACCCGAACGTAACATAACCCAACCCAGCGTCCCGAGACGACTATTGCTGGTCTCCCCAGGGCCAAGCAGAATATATTAGAGCACTGCAGAGCGTTGAAATCCACCGAATAACAGTGGAAATTGCAAAGGCCAGAACTACCGTTAACAATCTTAGCATAACCTAACCAAATCAAACGTAACCTATCTCAGACTAACGTGACGAAACCACTATTGCTGTCCTCCCCAGAGCCAAGCGGATGTTTCTAGAGCAAAGTAGAGCGCAGGAACCCTCTATAAGGCGGAGTGTAGGACAAAAGTCGAAGCAACCCTCTCCAAACTTAACGAAACGCTACGTAACCAAACGTACCCTATCGCAAGCCAACGTGCGAGTCGTATACTGCGGCCCTCCACAGAGACATGCAGAACATATTAGAGAAGAGTAGGGCGCAGAAGTCCATAGAATGGCAGTGTATAGCACGGAAATCGAAGATATCCTATCCTATGATAACCAACCGTCACATAACCAAGCGTAACGTAACTCAACCCAACGTGCAGGGACCACCATTGCTAGCATCCCCAGTGCCAAGCAGGAAATGTTGGAGCGTAGTAGATCGCAGAAATCCAACAAATAGCATTGTATAGCGCAAAAGTCAAAGATTTCCTATCATAACCTAGCTAATCGTTAAATAACAAAGCGTAGCCTAACACAAACTAACGTGACGAGACCTCTATTGCTGCCCCAACCACAGCCAAGCATATCAGGTTAGAGCAGAGGAGAGCACCGAAATAAATAGAATCGCAGTGTTTAACAGAAGAGTCGAAGTGATCCGAACCCAACCGATCCAAAAGTCACCTAACAAAACGTTGCCTAAAACAACATATCGTGCGGCAACCGCTATTACTGGTCTCACCGGGGAGTGGCGGAGCATATTAAAGCACAGTAGGGCGCAGAAGTCCACCGAATAGCGGTGTA
>NW_016928132.1:0-1286 GCF_001483705.2 Eufriesea mexicana
TAGCACGCCAATAGGACCTTCCCACCTTACATATGCAAGAAAGTCAGCTCAACATGATATTATTCGTAAGTGTCAATAAAATTGTTTTGTCCGGCCAGGTTCTATAGTATTGCAATGGCTATAGCACGCCAATAGGACCTTCCCACCTTACATATGCAAGAAAGTCAGCTCAACATGATATTATTCGTAAGTGTCAATAAAATTGTTTTGTCCGGCCAGGTTCTATAGTATTGCAATGGCTATAGCGCGCCAAAATAATCTTTCCTCCCTATTTAGGAACGAACGTTAGCACACCCCGATATTAGTCGAAAATGTTAATAAAATTATATTTTCCAGCCAGATACAATAGCACTGCAATTGCTATAGCAAGCCAATGGAATTTTTCCTCCGTATTTATGCAGGTAAGCTAGTTCACCACGACATTAGTCGAAAATGTGAATAAAATTGAATCTCCCAGACTGATTCTATAGAATTGCTATGGCAATAGCACGCCAATAGAATCTTTCCTCCTTATTCATGCAACGAAGATAGCGCACCACGATATTAGACGGAAATGTCAATAAAATTTAATTTTCCTGCAAGGTTCTATACCATTGCAATGGCTACAGAACGACAATAGAAACTTTCCTCCTTATTTAAATAAGAAAGATAGCTCACCGTGACCTTAGACGACATTGTCAATACAATATAATTTTCCATGCAGTTTCTATAGCATTGCAATGACTATAGCACGCCTATAGAATCTTCCCTAATGGTTTATGTAAGAAAGTAGCTCAGTACGATATTAGCCGAAAATGTTAATAAAATTTTATTTTCCCGCAATATTCGATTGCATTGCTGTGGCTATCGCACGCCAATAGAATCTAGATTGCATTGCTGTGGCTATCGCACGCCAATAGAATCTATCATCCTTATTTATGCAAGGAGGTTAGCTCACCACGATATTAGCCGAAAATGTCAATAAAATTGAATCTTCCTGCCAGATTCTATAGCACTAAAATCGCTACAGCTCGCCAATGGAGTTTTTTCTCCATATATTTGCAGGAGAGTTAGCTCACCACGACGCTAGTCGAAAATGTGAATAGAATTGAATCATGCAGCCTTATTCTGTAGCATTGCAATAGTCATAGCACGCCAATAGAACCTTTCACCTTACTTATGCAAGAAAGTCAGCTCAACAGGATATTATTCGTAAGTGTCAATGAAGTTGTATTTTCCGTCCGGGTTCTATAGTATTGCAATGGCGAGAGCACGCCATTAGAATCTTACCTCCTTACCTATGCAAG
>NW_016928133.1:0-1138 GCF_001483705.2 Eufriesea mexicana
AATGGTAGCTCACCACGATAACAGTCGAAACTGTCAATAATATTGAACTTTCCAGCAAGATTCCCTAGCATTGCAAAGCTTATAGCACGCCAATTGAATCTTTCCTCCTTACCTATGCAAGGAAGTTAGCTCACCACGATAATAGTCGAAACTGTAAACAATATTGAATGAACTTTCCAGCAAGATTCTATAGCATTGCAAAGCCTATAGCACGCCAATACAATATTTCCTCCTTATTCTTGCGAGAAAGTTAACTCACCAGGATATTAGCCGAAAATGCCAATAAAATTGAATTTTCCATCCAGATTCTATAGCATTGCGAAGGCTATAGAAAGCCAAAAAAATCATTCATCCTTTTTAATGCAAGAAAGTTAGCTGACCACGATATTAGTCGAAACTGTCAAAAATATTGAACTTTCCAGCAAGATTCAATAGCATTGCAAGTCCTATAGTACGCCAATAGAATCTTTCCTCCATATGTATGCGAGAAAGTTAACTCACCACGATATTAGCCGAGAAAGCGTCAATAAAATTGAATTTTCCATCTAGATTCTATAGCATTGCGAAGGCTGTAGTAAGCCAATAGAATCATTCCTCCTTATTTATGCAAGAAAGTTGGCTAAGCACGATATTAGTGGAAAATGTCAATAAAATAGAACTTTCCATGTCAAAAATATTGAACTTTCCAGCAAGATTCAATAGCATTGCAAGTCCTATAGTACGCCAATAGAATCTTTCCTCCATATGTATGCGAGAAAGTTAACTCACCACGATATTAGCCGAGAAAGCGTCAATAAAATTGAATTTTCCATCTAGATTCTATAGCATTGCGAAGGCTGTAGTAAGCCAATAGAATCATTCCTCCTTATTTATGCAAGAAAGTTGGCTAAGCACGATATTAGTGGAAAATGTCAATAAAATAGAACTTTCCAGCCAGGTTCTACTGCATTGCAATGTCCAAAACACTTCAATAGAATCTACCCCGCTCATTTAGGCAAGAAAGATACCTCACCACGATAATTGTCGAAACTGTCAATAGTATTGAACTTTCCAATCAGATTCTATAGCATTGCAAGGCCTATAGCACGCCAATTGTATCTTTCCTCCTTACCTATGCAAGGAAGTTAGCTCGCCACGA
>NW_016928134.1:0-477 GCF_001483705.2 Eufriesea mexicana
TCGCTAGGTGGATCTAGGCCACGTTCGGCTTTGTCACGTTTGGTTACGTGAGGATATGGTAGCATTGACTGTTGTGCTGTGCACTGCGATTCTAAGGATCACTGCGCCCTATTCTCCGCTAATATGTTCTGCTTGGCACTGGGGAGGGCAGTAATGGTGTTCCCGGCAGTTTATGCTGAGATATGTTGCGCTTGGTTACGTTACGTTTGGTTAGGCTAGGATAGGATAGCTTAGACTTTTGTATTATACACTGCTCTTCGATGTATTCCTGCACTCTACATTGATAAACTGCTCGACTGTCAGAAGGCCAACAGTGCTGGTCGCGGCACGTTAGTTTGAGATATAATTCGTTTGTCTTTGTTAGGATACGTTGCGTTAAGTCAGGAGAACCTTGACTTCTGCGCGACACACAGACATGGTATGGACTTCTGCGCTCTACTGAGCGCTATCGCTCTCTGCTTGTCTCTGTGGAGGCCA
>NW_016928135.1:0-577 GCF_001483705.2 Eufriesea mexicana
TAATTAAGGAAGAAATATTCTATTGGCGTGCTATAGCCATTGCAATGCTATAGAATCTGTCTTAAAAATTACATTTTATTTACATTTTCGGCTTATATTGAGGTGACCTATCTTTCTTGGACATATAAGGAGGAAAGGTTCTTCTGTCGCGCTATAGTCATTGCGATGCTACAGAATCTGGCTGGTAAATTCAATTTTATTGTCATTTTCGACTAATATCGTGGTGAGCTATCTTTCATGCATATGGAAGGAAGAAATGCTGTATTGGCGCGATACATCCACTGCAACGCTACAGAATCTGGCTGGAAAACACGATTTTATGGACATTTTCTCCTGATATCGTGGTCAGCTACCTTTCCCGCCTAAATAATGAGAAAAGATACTAATGGCGTGCTATACCCATTGCACTGCTATGGAATCTGGTTTGAAATTTCATTTTTATACACATTTTCGACTGATATCTTTCTGAAATAACTTTCTTGCATATAGAAGGAGGAAAGGTCCAACTGGCGTACTAAAGTCACTGCAATCCTATAGAATCTGGATGGAAAATTCAATTTTATTGACATTTTCGATT
>NW_016928135.1:721-932 GCF_001483705.2 Eufriesea mexicana
TAACTTTCTTGCATAAATAAGGAAGAAATATTCTATTGGCGCGATATATCCACTGCAATGCAACACAATATGGCTGGAAAACACGATTTCATGGACATTGTCGACTACTATCGTGGTCATCTATCTTTCTTGCACATAGAAGGATGACAGGTTCTCCTGGCGTACTATAGTCACGGCAATCCTATAGAATCTGGCTGGGAAATTCAATTTT
>NW_016928136.1:0-530 GCF_001483705.2 Eufriesea mexicana
TCTACATTGCTCTACTACTCCATGCTCGGCTCCGTGGATGCGAGCAATAGCGGTCACAGCACGATAGAATGAGTTTGGTTACGTCTGGTTTGGATATGTTAGGCAACTTTTGGTCAGGGTATCCTTGACTTTCGTGCTGTACACTGTTATTCGGTGTATATCTGCCAACTACTGTGCTCTACTGCATTCTGCTGTGCTATGGGGAGGCCAGGAGAAGTGACTGCACTTCATGTCGAGTTATGCTATGTTTGGTTATGTTAGGAGAGGCCAGGTTATGCTAGGGTGTCTACGGCTTTTGTGCTATTCACTGTAGTGCGGTGCATTTATGTGCTCTACAATGCTCTAGCACATTCTGCTTGTCTCTGTGGAGGCCACCAGTAGTGGTCTCTTCAATTTGGGTTGACGCTTTTGACGTTAGGATATGTTACGTTTGGCTAGGTTAGGATAGGCTGCTTTGACTTTTGTGTTATTCGCTGCTATCCGGTAGATTTCTGCGCTCTGATAGGTTCTAATATGCTCTGCTTTTCCCT
>NW_016928137.1:0-663 GCF_001483705.2 Eufriesea mexicana
CCATCCATCCATCCATCCATACATCCACCCATCCATACATCCACCCATCCATACATCCATAAACTCACACACCCATCCATACATCCATCCATAAGTTCATCCATACAAGCATCCATACATACATCCACTCTTACGGCCTTTCACCCATCCATTCGTCCACCCACACATCTATACACACATGCCTCCGTACATCCATATATTCTTTCATCCATACATCAATGCATACATACATTCGAACATCCAAAACGCAAATACGGCCATACATTCACACATCCACACAACCATACATCTATAAATCCAAACATCCGTACATATATACATCCATACATTCATACATACGTACATCCGTCCATCCATACCTCAATCCATCCATACATCCATCCATCCACACAACCATTCATCAATACATACATTCATCCATACATCTTCCTTTCCATACATCTATCCATCTATACATCCATCCATCCATACATTCATACATCCACACATCCATAAATCCATCCATCCATACATCCATACAAGATCTACCCATCCATACATCCATCCGCCAATTCATCCATCCATACATACATGCATACATAAATCAATACATCCATACATCCATCCATACATCCATACACCCGTACATCCACAAATTCGTACATCCATACGTCCATACATCCA
>NW_016928138.1:0-786 GCF_001483705.2 Eufriesea mexicana
ACGTTTAGCTATTTTATGATCGTTTGGGTTATGTCCGCATTTCTTTGTCTTTCGTGGTATACAATGACATACGGCGTATTGCTGCTCTCTACCACGGCCGGTTATGCCCTGTTTGGACTGGGGTGGCCAGCAATAGTGGTCTAGACACGTTAGGATAGATTATGTTGCGCTATATAGTGGTCTAGACACGTTAGGATAGATTATGTTGCGCTTGTTTATACTACGTTTTGTTAGGTTAAGATGGGATAACTTTGACTTCTGCGCTATACGCAGCTATTCGATGGATATCTGCGCTCTACATTCCTCTGCAATACTCAGCTCGACTCTGCGGTGGCAAGCAATAGTGGTCGTGACGCGGTAGGCTGAATTGTATTACGTTCAGCTAGGCTAGGTTCGGATACGTTTGGTTATGATGGCTCCGGCTTTTGCGCTGTACACTCCAATTCGTTGGCTTCCTGCGCTCTGCTGTGCTCAGGTATGTTCTGCTTTGCACTGTCGAGGCCAGTAATGGTGGACTAGGCACGATAGGTTAAGTTAGGTTACGTTCGAATTTATTACGTTTGGAGAGGTTAGGATAGAATATCTTTGATTTTTGTGGTATAAGTTGGGTTACGTTCGAATTTATTACGTTTGGAGAGGTTAGGATAGAATATCTTTGATTTTTGTGGTATATACAGCTTTTCGGTGGACTTCCGCGCTATACTAGGCTCTAGTATGCACCGCTTGCCTTTGGGGAAGGCAGCAATATTGGTCCCGGCACGTTAGGTTGGATTAGGTTACGTTTCG
>NW_016928139.1:0-256 GCF_001483705.2 Eufriesea mexicana
ACATCCATACATACACCAATACTTTCATCCATACATTCGTCCATACATCCACACATCCATACACCCATAAATCCATCCATCCACACAGATATAAATCCATACATCCATACACCCATCCATACACCCATACGTCCATACATCCATCCATCCATACCTCAATCCATCCGTACATCCATTCATCCATACATCCCCACATCCATACTTCCATAAATGCATCCACTCGTACGTCCATCATTCGATACATCCATCCATCCAT
>NW_016928139.1:857-1096 GCF_001483705.2 Eufriesea mexicana
TCATCCACCCATCCTTCCACCCACACTTCAGACAATGCACACATCCATTCATCTACCCAGTCATCCATACATCCACGCATACGCACATCCATACATTCGTACATCCATGCATCCATACATCGATACATTCATGCATCCATACATCTCTACACCAATACGTCCATCCATTCATGTATCTATGCATCGACACATTCATCCAACTATTCTTCCATCCACCCATGCACCCTCCCATCCATCCA
>NW_016928140.1:0-250 GCF_001483705.2 Eufriesea mexicana
AAGAAGGCTGCCACACTGCGATATTAGTCGAAATTGTTAATAAAATCGAATTTTCGAGCCAGACTCTATTTCACTGCAATGGGTACAGCGTGCCAGTAGAATCTTTCCTCCTTATTTATGCATGGATGTCAGCTCGCCAGGTTATTAGTCATAAATGTCAATAAAATAGAATTTTCCAGACAGATTCTATAGACTTGCACTGGCCATAGCTGGCCAAGAGAATCTTTCCTCCGTATTTATGTAAGAAAGT
>NW_016928141.1:0-246 GCF_001483705.2 Eufriesea mexicana
GTACAGGTTGGGGAACAGGCAGCACAGCGCCCCGCCATCAATTTCAGGAGTGGTTCCAGCCCAAGAAAGTGCTCGTCGTTCCTCCAGTGGCCATCCGGGAAGAGACTGAGATACCCCGTCCGGTCACGCACCTCGTCCACGACGCTACCTACGCGGATCAGTGGCTGGGGCAGCTTCCCCGGGCAGATCGCGAAACCACATTGCATCGGTCCTCTCGGGCGAGATACTCTGCCCCGTCCGCCGGAT
>NW_016928142.1:0-384 GCF_001483705.2 Eufriesea mexicana
ACGACAAGCAGAATGTAGTAGAGAACAGTATATCGCAGTAGTCCACGGAATAGCAGTGTAAGGCGTAATAACCAAGGCAGCCTATCCTAACCTAGCCAAACTTATCATAGCCAAACGTAACATAACACAACCTGACGTGACGAGACCGCCACTGCTCGCCTCCGCACGGACACTCAGAATATACTAGAGCACAGTAGTGTTCAGAAATCCACCGCATTGCAACGCATAGCTCAAAAGACGAGGATGTCCTGACCTAATCCGGCCGAACCTAACCGAACCGAGCGTAGCATGTCTCAAAGCAACGAACAGCGGCCATAGCTCCTGGCCTCCCAAGAGCCAAGCAGAGCACGTTAGAGTACAGTAGAAAGCAGAAGTCCTCCGAAT
>NW_016928143.1:0-200 GCF_001483705.2 Eufriesea mexicana
TTAAGTAGGTTAGGTTACGTTTTGTGAGGTTAGGTTAGGTTATGTTACGTTGGGGTTGGTTGCATTGAGTTGAGTTGGTTTGGGTTATGTTAGGTTAGGTTAGATTAGGTGATGTTAGGTTGGGTTAAGATAGGATTGTTTCGCATAGAAAAAGTTTGGTTAGGAAGGTTTCGTTAGGTTTTGTGAGATTAGGTTAGGTT
>NW_016928144.1:0-244 GCF_001483705.2 Eufriesea mexicana
TAGTTGGCCTAGCGCCTTCAATCCAATGGCAAGTACAGCCATCTACTTGCAAGAGAATACGTGCATTGAAAATCTATAATTCGTTATAGCTTGGTGAATAGGTCGCCTAACGTCTTCAACAAATGGCAAGTACAGCCATCCACTTGCCAGACAATAGGTCTATTGAAAATCTATAACCAGGTATTGCTCGGTGAATAGATCGCCTGACGCCTTCAATCCAATGGCAAGTACAGCCATCTACTTG
>NW_016928145.1:0-529 GCF_001483705.2 Eufriesea mexicana
GCAGAATTCACTAGGGCAAAGTAGAGCGCAAAAAGCCGCCAAATAGCAGCGAATAACGCAAACCTCATAGACAAACTAGCCTTACCAGTCATAACCTGACTTAACCAAACGTGGAATGACTAAACCCAATGAGCCCAGACCACTATTGCTGGCCACGCCACCGCCTAGCGGATCATATTAAATGAGGGTAGAGCGCAGAAGTCCAAGGAATAGGAATGTGAAGCAGAAAAGTCAAAGATATCCTCTCCTAACATAGCGAAACGTAACGTAACCAAACGTAACCTAACACAACCAAACCTGTCAAGACCGCTATTGCTGGCTTCCCAAGCTTCGTGCGGAAAAAAGTAGAGAAAGGTAGAGCACAGATATCCGCCGCATAGCAGAGTATAGCACAAATGTCAAAAACAACCGAACCTGAAACAAACCAACGTAACCTAACCAAACGTAGCCTAACATAACATAACGACCAGCGACCGCTATTACTCGCCTACCAAGAGCCGAGCATAGCATGCTAGGGCGCAGTAGATAG
>NW_016928146.1:0-543 GCF_001483705.2 Eufriesea mexicana
AGAAATTATTGTTAAATTATTTAAGAGAGTGGACAATGGCCACTGAATAGCCATTGATATAGCTAACGATGATGTACAACTAAACCAACGACGAAGCATTCGAATATTGTACAGAATACTCGAATGCACAAACAATGAAATCTAGAGTAAAAGAAATAAAATCTGAAAGAAAAAAGATAATTAAAACCTGAAACAAAAAATAATTAGTACCTGAAAGCAGAAATTATTGTTAAATTATTTAAAAGAGAAAAAGAATGGACAATGGCCACCGAATAGCCATTGATATAGCCAGCGATGATATACAAATAAACCAACGACGAAGCATTCGCATATTTGTATAAAACACTTGAATGCATAAACAATGAAAACTAGAATAAAAGAAATAGAATCTGAAAGATAATTAGAACCTGAAACAAAAAGAAAGAATATTAACGCGACCCCCTCGACGTTGAAGCGACAACTGGCTCGAGCCTTCACGCTGGCCCCTTATATAGCGGCGGCCGTCCGGAGATCGGCGAAAATTTCCGAACTTTACCGATTCCT
>NW_016928147.1:0-551 GCF_001483705.2 Eufriesea mexicana
TGGACCAGCAATAGTGGTCTCGGCGCGTTATGCTTTCTTATGCTACGTTTGCATATGACAAGCTTGGCTTTGTTTGGACAGAGTAGCTTAGACTTTTGTGCCATTCCATCCTTTTCGGTGGATTTCTGCGCCCTACTGCGCTCTAATATGATATGCTTGTCTCTACGAAGTACATCAATATCGGTCGCGGCTGGTTATGTTGAGTTGTGCAACGTTTTGTTAGCTTTGGTTATAACAGGTTCTGTTAGTATATCCCATGCTGTAAACTGCTATTGGGTGGACTTCTGAGCTCTGGATTGCTCTCTATACCCTGCTCGACACTGGCGTGGCGAGCAATGGCGGTCGCGGCACGTTAGCTTGTGTTAGGACACGTTTGGTTAGGTTAGGTTAGGTTAAGCTCGGTCAGGTTAACCTAGACTTTCGTGCTGTACATTGCTATTCGGAGCACGTGTGCGCTGTACTGTGCTTCACTATATTATGATTAGCCACGCGAATTCCGTCAATATAGGACTCGGCGCATTAGGTTGTGCTAGGTTACGTTTTGTTAGCAT
>NW_016928148.1:0-840 GCF_001483705.2 Eufriesea mexicana
TGGCTATAGCACGCTAAAATATTCTTTCCTAATTATTAATGCAAGAAAGCTAGCTCGCCAAGATATTCGTCGAAAATGTCAATATAGTTGAATTTTCGAGACAGATTCTATAGCATTGTAATGGCTACAGCACGGCAATAGTATCTTTCCTTCTTATTTATCCAAGAAGGTTAGCTCACGACGATATTGGTGGAAAATGTTAATAGAATTGAATTTTCCAGACAGATACTATAGCATTGCAATGGCTATAGCTCGCCAGTAGAATCATCCCTCCTTACACATGCAAGGATGTCAGCTCACCACGATATTAGTCGAAAATGTCAATAAAACTGAATTAGAAATATCTATCCAGATACTATTGAATTGCAATGGCCATAGCTGGCCGATAGAATCCTTCCTCCTTATTTATGCCAGAAGGTCACCTCACCACGATATTAGTCGAAAATGTCAGTAAAATTGAATTTTCGAGGGGGATCCTATAGCATTGTATTGGGTATAGCGTGCCAATAGAATCTTTCCTCCATATTTATGCAAGTATGTGGGCTCACCACGATATTAGTCGAAGATGTCAATAAAACGGAATTTTCCATCCAGATACTATAGAATTGCAATGGCTATACCTGGCCAATAGAATCCTTCCTCCTTATTTATGCACGAAAGCTACCTCACCCCGATATTAGTCGAAAATGTCAACAAAATTGAATTTTCGTTGCAGATTCTATAGCATTGTATTGGATATATTACGGCAATAGTATCTTTCCTCCTTAAAAGTATCTGTCCTCCTTATTTATACAAGAAAGCTAGCTCACGACGATATTTGTCGAAAATGTCAATAAAATT
>NW_016928149.1:0-1093 GCF_001483705.2 Eufriesea mexicana
ATCATGTTTGGGTAGGTTAGGGGAGGGCAGCTTTGACTTTTGCGCTGTACACTGCTATTCGGTGGATTTCTGCGTTCCAATGTGTTCTAGTATGTCCTGCTTCTCTCTGAGGGGGGCAGCAATAGCGGTCTCGGCACGTTGGTTTGAGTTATGCTATGTTTGGTTGTGTTCCGTTGGTTTGGGTTAGGCTTGGGTTGCTTTTACATTTGTAATATACACTGCGATTCTATAGGCTTCTGCGCTCTGCTCTGCACCAATGAGTTCCACTTGGACCTGTGGAGGCCAGCAACAGTGGTTGCAGCACGTTAGGTTGAGTTAGGTTACGTCCGGCTGTGTCAGATTTAATAGGATAGGAGAGGATATCCTTGACTATAGTGCTATAGTCTGCTATTAGCTCGATTTCTGCGCCCTACAGTGTTCTAATGTCTTCAGCTCGGCTCTGTGAATTCCAGCAGTAGTGGTATGGGCGCTTTAAGTTAGGCATGTTACGTTCGGTAAGGTTGGGTCAGGATAGGGTTAGTAAGGGTAGCTTAAAATATTCTGCTGTACACTACCATTCGGTCGATTTCCGCTCTCTACTGTGCTCTGGTATGCCCTGCTTGGCTCTTGGGGGAAGGGGGGGGGCAGTAGCTGTCTCGGCATGCTAGTGGGATCAAGGCAATGTTTGGCTATATCCTATTGGTTTGCGTTAGGTTCGGGTACCTTTGGCTCTTTTGCAATGTACAGCGATTCTATGAATTCCTGCGTTCTACTCTCCACTAACGTGTTCTGGTTGGCCCTGGGTTGGACAGCAATACTGGTCGCGGCACGTTGGGTTCAGTTATGTAGCGTTTGGTTATGTCACGATTGGTTAGGTTTGGAGATGTAGCTATGAAGTTAGTGCTGTCGTCTGCTATTACCAGGACTTCAGCGCCGTATTGTACTCTAATATTTTCAGCTTGTCTCTGGGAATGTCAGCAATAGCGGAATTTGCACGTTACGCTTGGTCAGGTTACGTTCGATTAGGTGTGGCCAGGATAGCTTTAACTTTTGTGCTGTGCAATGCTATTCGGTCGATTTCAGCCCTCTATCGTGCTCTAGCATGTCCTGCCTG
>NW_016928149.1:1146-2965 GCF_001483705.2 Eufriesea mexicana
TGTTTGGTTGTGTTCGTTTGCTTCGGGATAGGCTTGGGTATCTTTGACTTTTCTGATATACACTGAGATTCCTTGGGTTTCTGAGTCCTACTCTCCACTTCTGCAATCCGCTTGGCTCTCGAGAGGCCAGCGATATTGGTTGCAGCACGTTAGTTTGGTTTAGGTTCCGAATGGTTATGTTATGTTTGGTCAGTTCAGGAGGTGATAGATTTGACTTTAGCGCTATATTCTGCTATAGGGTGGACCACTGCGCCCTACAGTTCCCTAATCCATTCAGCTTGTCACTGGGAAGGCCAGCAATAGTGGGCTCGGTACGCTATGTTGGGACAGGTTACGTACGGTTAGGTTGGGTTTGGCTAAGTTTGGTTAGGACAGCTCTAACTTCCGTTCTGTCCACTGCTATATGGTGGACTTCTGCATTCTACTGAGCTCTAGTTTGTCCTGTTTGTCTCCGGAGAGTTCAGCAATAGCGGTCTTGTCACGTTAGGTTGAGTTAGGCTATATTTGGCAGTATAGAGTTTGTTTGGGTTAGGTTTGGGTAGCTAAGACTATTCTGATATATACTGCGATTCTACGAAATTCTGTGTTCTGTTTTCCACTAATGTGTTCTGCTTGTCTCTGGCGTGGTCAGCAGTAGTTGTCGCGGCGCGTTAGTTTGAGCTATTTTACGTTTGGTTATGTTACAATTGGCCAAGTTGGGAGAGGGTAGCTTTGACTTTGGTGGCATAGTCTGCCATTAGGTTGTTTTCTGCGACATACTGTGCTCTAGTGCTTTCAGCTTGGCTCCGGGAAAGCCATCATTAGTGGTCTCGCATGATACGCTGTGCCAGGTTACGTCCGACTCGGTTCGGTCGGGCTAAGTTTGGTCAGAATAGGTTTAACTTTTGTGCTGAACAACGCTATTCGGTAGGTTACTGCGCTCCACTGTGCTCTGGTACGTCCTGCTTGGCTTCGTGGATGGCAACGATGGCCGACTCAGCACGTTAGGTTGAGTTAGCCTACCTCTCGTTATGTTCTGTTCGCTTGCGCTTGGTTTGGGTAGCTTTGACTTTTCCGATATGTACAGCGATTCTATGGACTTCTGCGACCTACTCTCCACTATTGTATTCTGCTTGGCTGTGGGGATGCCTTTAATAGTGTTCGCGGGACGTTGGGTTGTGTTATGTTACGTCTGGTTATGTTAGGATTCGTTAGGTTAGGAGAGGACAGTCTTGACTTTAGTGCTATAGTCTGCTATTGGGTTGACTCCTGCGCCATAGAGTGCTCTAATATTTTGCGGCTTGGTTTTGCGAAGCCCAGCAATAGTAGTCTCAGCACGTCGCGTTGAGTCAGGTTACGGTCGATTAGGTTGGGTTAGGCCACGTTTGGATAAGTTGTCTTTAACTTTCGTTCTGTCCACTGCTATATGGTAGACTTCTGCATTCTACTGAGCTCTAGTTTGTCCTTATTGTCTCTGGGGAGTTCAGCTCTTGTAGCCTCGCCACGGTAGGTTGAGTTAGGCTATGTTTGGCCGTGTATGGTTTGTTTGAGTTAGGTTTGGGTAGATACGTCTCTTCTGATATTTACTGCGATTCAACGGATTTCTGAGATCTACTCTCCACTAATGTGTTCTGCTTGGCTATGGGGTGGCCAGCAATTGTTGTCGCGGCTCGTTAGGTTGAGATATGTTGCGCTTATTTATGTTACGAATGGTGCAGTTAAGAGAGGATGGCTATGAATTTAGTGCTGTAGTCTGCTATTAGGGGGACTTCTGCGACCTACAGTGTTCTAATGTCTTCAGCATGGCTCTGGGATATCAAACAATAGTGTTCTCGCCACG
>NW_016928150.1:0-1668 GCF_001483705.2 Eufriesea mexicana
TTAGGATAGGATAGGATAGATCTGACTTTTGAACCGTACACAGCAATAAGGTGAATTTCTGCGTTCTACTCTGCTCCAATATGTTCTGCTTGGCTCTGGGCAGGACAGCAATAGTGGTCTCGTCACGCTGGGTTGAGTTATGTTACGCTTGGCTTCGATAGGTTGGGATAGGTTTGGTTAGTGTAGACTTGACTTTTGTGCTCTTCACTTCATTTCGGTTGATTTCTTCGCCCTGTATTGCTCTACTAGCGTCTACTTGTCTCTGGAGAGGCCTGCAGTAGCGGTCGTGGCACGTTTGTTTGAGTTAGGTTACGTACTGTTAGGACAAGTTAGGCAAAGCTTGGTGAGGATGGCTTTGACTTTTATGCCATACACATCGGTTCGATGGATTTTTGCGCTCTACGCTCCTCTCGTATGCTCTGCTTGGCTCTGGGGAGGGCAGCAATAGACGTCTCGTCACGTTGGTTTGAACCATGTTACATTTGGTATTAGGTTAGGTTACGCTAGGATAGGATGTGATTGCTTCAAGTTTTGTGCTATCCTCTGCATTCGGCGGACTTCTGCGCTTTATTATGGGATAATATGTACTGCATAGACCTGTGGACGCCAGCAACAGCGGTCACGGCGCGTAAGGTTGTGTCATACTACGTTGCGTTATGTTAGGATTAATAGGGTTCGAGCAGGATAGCTTTGACTTTCGTACTATTCACTACCATTCTAGGATTTCCTGCGCCCTACTGTGCTCTACTATATTCGGCTTGTGCCTGGGAAGGCCAAAAATAGTGGACTCGGCATGTTAGTTTGAGTTCGGTTACGTTCGGCAAGGTATCGGCAAGGTTACGTTATGTTATGTTCGGTTAGGATAGCTTCGTCTTTCGTTGTGTATACTGTTATTCGGTGTATTTTTGCGCTCTACTGTGCTCTACTGTGTTCTGGTTGTCCCAGATGCGGCCGGAATTAGTGTTGGCGTCACGATATGTAGAGTAAGGCTACGTTTGGTTAAGTTATAGTTGCTTCGATTGGTTTCTGGTAGCTTTGCCGTTTCTGCTATGCACTGCATCTCTATGGATTTCTGCGCCCTACTCTACGCTCATGCGTACTGCAATGCTTTGGGGAGGGTAGCAATAGTGTCCTTGGCACGCTAGGATGGGATATGTTAAGCTAGGCAACTTTACGTTTGTCTAGGTTAGTTCAGGAAGCTCTGACTCCTGTGCTATACATTGCGATGCTATGGATTTCTGCGGTCGACTATCACCTCATACGTTCCGCTTTACCATGGGGGGCCAGCCACAGTGGTCTTGGCACGTCGGATTGTGTTAGGGTGCGTTTGGCTAGGTCAGGTTACGTTGCGTTAGAATAGGACAGCTTCAACTTTTGCTCTGCACACTGCTATTCTATAGACATCTGCGCTCTTCTGCGCGCTGCCGCAATATACTTGTCACTGTGGACGCAGGAGTAGTGCTCTCAGCTAACTAAGTTGAGGTGTTTTGCGCTTGGAAAGGTTAGGGTATCTTTGTCGCTTGTGCTATACACTGCTAATCGGTTGACTTCAGAGATCCACATAGTTCTGCTATACTCTGCTTAGCTCTCGTGAGGCCAGCCATTGCGGCGGTAGCGCGTTAGGTTGAGTTAGGTTACGTTTGGTTATATAATGGTAACATGGGTTAG
>NW_016928151.1:0-536 GCF_001483705.2 Eufriesea mexicana
CACTATTGCTGTCTTTCCCCGAGCCAAGCTGAACATACCAGATCACGGTATATCGCAAAAATCCGCGGAAAAAGCATATAGCGCAAAAGTGAATGCAATCCTCTCCTAGACTAACCAATTTTAACATACCCAACCGCAACATAATTCAACCTAACGAGCCGAGACCGCTATTGCTGGCCTACAAAGAGACAGACAGAGCGAAGTAAAGAACAGAAGAGCGCAGAAATCCACCGAATAGCAGTGTATAGCACAAAAGTCGAAGCTATTATCTCCTTCCATAACCAAGCGTAACATAACCGAACGTAGCCTATCTCATCGGAATGTACCGAGACCACTATTACTGCACTCACCAGGGTCGAGCTGCGTATAGTAGATCACAGAGTAGATCACAGTAGAGCCAAGAGGTCCACAGAATAGCTGTGCTGAGCACAAAATTCAAGGATATCCTAACCTATGCCAAAATAACCTAACCCAACCAAATGTAATCTAACACATCCTATCGTGTCGCGATCACTATTTCCGACCTCCCCAGAGCT
>NW_016928152.1:0-294 GCF_001483705.2 Eufriesea mexicana
ACAGCAGAAATGTAAAAGCTATCCAAAGCAAACCCAAACTAACATTACATATACAAATGCAGCCTAATTCAAAATAACGTGCCGCGACCACTGTTGCTCTCCTCCCTAGAGCCAAGCAGAGTATGCTTGGGTACAGTAGTGCGCAGAAGTTCACCGAATAACAATGTACAGCAGGAAAGTCGAAGCTATCCTATCCGAAATGAACACAACCTATAATAACGAAACGTACCTAGCACAACACAAAGTGCCGCGATCAATGCTACTGTCCACCTGAGTTAAGCAGGATATAGTACA
>NW_016928152.1:352-587 GCF_001483705.2 Eufriesea mexicana
AACCAAACCCAACCTAACCTAACCAAACCGATCATAACATAACTGAACCCAACGTGCCACGACCACTATTGCTGGCCTGCACAGGGTCGAGCGCAGTACGGCAGAGCAGAGCGTAGCGCAGGAATCCACCGAGTACCAGTGTGTAGCTCAAGAGTCAAAGCTACCGTATCCTAAAATAGCCAAACCAAACGTAACCAAACATAACATATATCAACATCAAGTGCCGAGACCAGTA
>NW_016928153.1:0-219 GCF_001483705.2 Eufriesea mexicana
ATAGCCGTCGCAATGCTATAGAAGCTGGCTGGGAAGTTCGATTATGTTGACATTTTCGACTGACATCGTGGTGGGCTCACTTTATTGCGTAAATAAGGAGGGTAGATTCTACTGGCGTGTTATAGTCATTGCATTGCTATATCATCCATCTGGCAAATTCAATTTTGTTGACATTTTCGACAAATATCGTGGTGAGCTAGCTTTCTTGCATGAAAATGG
>NW_016928153.1:494-761 GCF_001483705.2 Eufriesea mexicana
AACGCTATAGTATCTTCCTCGAAAATTCAATTTTATTGACATTTTCGACTAATGTCATGGTGAGCTAACTTTATTGCATAAATAAGGGAGTAGATTCTACTGGCATGCTATAGCCGTCGCAATGCTATAGAATCTGACTGGAAAGTCCAGTTTTATCGACATTTTCGACTGATATCGTGGTGAGCTAACTTTCTTGCAAAAATGAGGATGAAGGATTCAATTGGCGTGCTATAGCCGTCGCAATGCTGTAGAATATGGCTGGAAAAT
>NW_016928154.1:0-497 GCF_001483705.2 Eufriesea mexicana
GAGCAGAGCAGAACATAGTAGAGGAGAGTAGCGCTCAAAAAATCGCAGAATCGCGGTGTATAGCGCAGAAGTCATAGTTACCCTATCCTAACGTAGCAAATCGTGACATAATCAAACGTAACCTAACACAGCGCATCAGGGCACTACCATTATTACTGGTCACCCCAGAAATGAGCAGAGTAGAGTAGAGCAATGAAGAGCACAGAAATCCACCGAATAGTACAGCACAAAAAGCTAGGTTACACTATCCTAACATTACCAAGCGCAACAAACTATACGTAACGTGGCTCAACCTAACGTACCTAGACAGCTATTGCTGACCTTTCAAGCGCCAAGCAGAATAAGCTAGAGCACAGTAAAGCGCAGAAATCCGCCGCATGGAAGTGTAAGGCACAAATGTGATGTCTATCCTTACATTCACTGACCTAACCCAGCCTAACCAAACGAGATAACACAAACTAACACGTCTGGTCCACAGTTTATGGCCTCCACGTCGC
>NW_016928155.1:0-990 GCF_001483705.2 Eufriesea mexicana
CACCTTACTTACGCAAGGAAGTTAGCTCACCACGATATTAGTCGAAAATGTCAACAAAATCATCATTTCCAGCCACATTCTATATCATTGCAATGGCTTTAGCAGTTAAAAAAGCATCTTTGCTCACCACGATATTAGTCGAGAATGTCAATGAAATTGTGTTTTCCAGGAGGATTCTATAGCTTTGCAATACCTATAGCACGAGAATAGAATCTTTCCTCATTATTTATGCAAGAAAGTAAACTCACACCGATATTAGTCGAAAATGTCAATAAAATTGTATTGTCCAGCCAGATTATACAGCACTGCAATGGCTATAGCACACCAATAGAATCTTTCCTCCTTATTTATGCACGAAAGTAATCTCACCACGATATTAGCCGAAAATGTCATTAAAATTGAATTTTCCTGGACGAATCTATAGCTTTGGAACGCCTATAGCACACCAATTGAATCCTTCCTCCTTATTAGTGCAAGAAAGTTAGCTCACCACGATATTATTCGAAAATATAAATAGAGTTGAATTTTCTAGCAAGATTCTATGGCTTTGCAATGCCTATATCACGCCAATAGAACCGGTCCTCCTTATTTATGCAAGAAAGTTAACTCACACCAATAATAGCCGAAAATGTCAATGAAATTGGATTTTCCAGCCAGTTCCTACAACATTGCCGTGGATATATCACGCCAAAGGTATCTTTCCTCCTTACCTACGCAAGGAAGATTGCTCACCATGGTATTAGTCGAAAATGCCAACAAAATTGCATTTTCCAGCCACAATCCATCTCATTGCAATGGCTATAGCACTCAAAAAGCACTTTTCCTCCTTACTTACGCAAGGAAGTTAGCTCACCACGATATTAGTAGAAAATGTCAACAAAATTGTATTTTCCAGCCACAATCTATTCCATTGCAATGGCTATAGCAATCAAAAAGCATCTTTCCTCCTTACTTACGCAAGGAAGTTAGCTCACCACGGTATTATTCGAA
>NW_016928156.1:0-5761 GCF_001483705.2 Eufriesea mexicana
AACTTTCTATTTAACATCACAGATTCTTCTTCATCTTCCTCTGCTGCTTCACCAAATGATAAATGATTGAAATCTTTGTAACAAAATTTTTCATTGGAAAGAATAATACTATCAAGGCTAAATTCTGCAGGCATATATGATTTTTAATATATTCCAGCTGTTTTTGCTTCTTCACCTTCCTGTACTATTATCCTTGGTATATTAGCAAATGGATTGTTCAATATTATAGTTTTTATCAATCTTGAAGGATAAAGTGATCTATCATTCTACAAAAAAGGAGGAAATATCATACTTATGTCAATTCTTGATATATTTTCTTGAAGACATTAAATTTACCTCATCTACAAGTGCTTCTTCAAATTTAAGCATATTATATATAGTTTCTCCAGTAACATTACCAAAGATTGTATGTTTATTCTGCAAATCTGGTGTAGAACCAAGAGTAAAGAAGAATTGGGAACCATTGTCATCTTTTCCAGAATTAGCCATAGCAATTAAATCTCGTCGACAAAAACGTAATCTTGTATGAAATTTGTTCTAAAACACATATATCCAATAATTATTTTTGAATAAAAAGAGGAATTCATTTTATTTTTAAATATAGTCTCACTTTAAATGGTTCTGCATATATTTTACCACCTTCTCCTATACCTGTGGGATAACCACCTTGTGTTACGAATCCTTTGATAATTCTATGAAATATAGTGTCATCCTAATAACCTTCCATACATAACTGCATGAAATTTCTATGAAACATGCCTTTGGAGTTTCTTTTACCCATAATTTTAACTCAATATCACCAACAGTTGTCTTCATTACAACCTAGTTATAAGAAATACATTAGTTTTATTAATGTAAAACACTTATAAACTCAAATTTATTAAAATTTATTGTTTATTATTGTAATTAAAGTTAGAAAGTATTTGATATATTATTATAGAAGTCTAGATTTTTAAAAACAGGTATACAATACATTGGGGAATATTATTAACTAACACTTACTATACCCATAGTATATGGTTCTTGTACATATACAGTGCTGGACAAAAGTATTGGCACACCATGGTTGTGTGGTACAAGTGCTTATAACTCTTAAACAAATTGATTTGAAGGAAAAACTTTTTAACATATTCATTTGTTATCTATTCCAGTTTCATTATACAGTAGAAGCAATAATATAAATACATTGATTCACGAAGCAATAACAAAAATGTATTTATTGAACATTTTATGGGTGGGCAAAAGTATTGGCACACGATTCTAAATGTAATATATCTGCATTTGTATGAAAAATTTCCCATCGTCATTTTAAAATCTAGTTAGGTGACACCCCGATTGTCACTTCTAACAATAATCATCCTAAATTTCAATCGTTTAGCAACAGGGAAAGTAAGAAAAAGTAATAATGTGAAGAAAAGCGAAAGAAATGACAAGTGAAGATGGAGAAATAATATTAAATTTGTATAAAATACGAAAATCTTATAGCGAAATATCGCAAATTATTAACAAAAGTCGTTCTACTATTAGAAGCATTGTAAAACGATTTATAAATCAATCAGATTTTGACACTGCGAATCGAAGTGGTCGTTCTTCCAAGTTATCTGTTAGAGAAAAACGTAAAATTGTAAACGAAGTGAAGAAAAAACCTAAATTAAACTCCTCGAAGCTCAGAATGATATTAAATAAAGAATATTAAAAAGAAGTAAGTTCGAAAACTGTGCGAAGGGTATTAAAAACTGCTGGATATTCTGCGTGTGTTGCGCGAAGAAAGCCATACATATCGGGAAGAAATCGAAAGTTGAGGGTTGAATTTGGTAAAAAATTTATAACGAAGGATTCAACATTTTTTAAATCCGATGGTAGAATATTAATTTGGAGAAAACCAAATACTGAATTGGATGTACGAAATTTACAATCGAGTGTAAAACATGGAGGTGGTGGAGTTATGGTTTGGGGTTCTATGGCAGTATCCGGGGTTGGCGAATTAATTTTTATAGATGATATTATGGACAAATACACATATTTGAATATATTCGAACAAAATTTATTCAAAAGTGCGGAAAAATTAAATCTCCCGTGGAATTTCTGTTTCCAACAAGATCGCGATCCAAAGCACACCTCTTACATCTTACGCCATTGAATCATTTATAAAAAAATAAATTTTTACACCACCTTTTACACCTAAATACACCACCGCAGAGTCCAGACATAAATCCTATCGAACATGTCTGGAATGAATTGGAAAAAAGTATTCGAAAACATCGTGTAACAAGCAAAGCAGACTGGAAGAATGTTCTTTTACAAGAATGGAATAAAATCGAGTCGGATTTTACAAAAAATTGAGTTGATTCAGTGCCCAAACGATTAAAGAAAGTTCTTAAAAGGAAAGGAGGGCCAACTAAATATTAATACTTAATTTCAAGTTATTTTTAAACGTTTCTATTCATGTGTGCCAATACTTTTGTCCACCCATTAAATGTTCAATAAATACATTTTTGTTATTGTTTCGTGAATCAATGTATTTATATTATTGCCTCTACTATGTAATAAAACTAGAATAGATAACAAATGAATATGTCAAAAAGTTTTTCCTTCAAATCAATTTGTTTAGTAGTTATAAGCACTTGTACCACAACTACCATGCTGTGCCAATAATTTTGTCCAGCACTATATATTACTCATGTTTATCAGTCTTCTTTAATAAAACAAATTCTTCATCAATAATATTTCATATTAAATCATTGGTCATTTATATATCAGTTAATCAAATGGATATTTCTTGAATTATTATCAGCAGTGAAGACTTTTTCCTCATTTTAACACTGGTTTTATAGACAGACCCCCTACTACTATGGCTTTTAAAGTCTCCAAATTCCTATAGATATTTCTACACATTTTTGTCATAATGAAACACATACACTCTATACTCAATATATCTTTACCTTTCATAACTATTGCCAAGTCTTCATTCTCCATCTCTACAATGATCCTCATATTTGCATGTCGATGCCAAACATCTTTATCTCTTGATACACATGCTGCTTCCCTTGTTTTTTGATTCGACATAATATACATTTCCTCTTCTCACTGCATTCATTAGAACCTCTCCCTTTTCTTTGTATACTTCATCTACATCATTCTGAAATATACCACATTATTACTGGTCAAATACATTTCTTTATGTAAGAGCTTAGATTTAATAAAAAATAATTCTTCCCATCTAATGGCTCTACACTGCTGATTTTCCACTAGTCCAATTCTTTTGTCCTCTTGCACGAGGCTGTTTATTTCAAGAGAATATGTTATTGCAATAGAAATATTTTTACAACCAGGCTCTGCTATCACTAATAAAAGGTAGAAGAACAATGGGTTATATCTCACGCTATTTAATTACAACCGAAGGTTATGTTAATACAAAGACGTATATTCTTTAGCACGGTGCAGGCACACTTCTATGAGCATAACAATGCTTCCCGCGTTTTTTTGCAATCTTTTGCTCATCACTCAGAGAAAAATCAACAAATTACTCAATTTCTGTGATTAACCTATGAACTTTTATAAGTGGGCCGAAAAGGCAGATACCTCAAGACCTGTCCAATATAACTTGTATATAAATTTTCCTCTATTTTGGATATAAATTTGTCCCTAATTAGTTAATTATTAGTGATATAGCCCACTCATTATTTTCAAAGTTCAAAGAAAACATTGCAAATTTACAAGAGATAAGATATATCTTAAATTTTGTGCGTAGCTCTTAGCTTGGTATCGTATCCCAAAGATAATTCTTTGGGAAACGATACCAATTACCAGGTCTCACCACGTAGAGGTGGCTACGCATCGAGACCCGACATACGCCCCAGTGGCGCAGCCTGCTGGCGCTATCTGTATAAAAGATACCCTAATCTAACTTGGAGCGAACTACATTTCAACAGACTATAATATTTCTAAGTTCCCAAAACTTTCGGGAATCAAATATGAAAAACGCGAGCAAAGAAAAACTAAGTTACAATCGCGACGCGCCCGAACGAGTTCGCGATTATTCAAAAGACCGACTAGCATACGCGAAATACTCCCGTGTACAAGACACCTCCAAGCCTCGGCACCCTCCCGGTCGAACCTATCCCACCTCAGTCATTGCCGATCTTGTCGTGACTTAGACGTGAACCATGGTAATCCCCGAACCAGTGAAACTCCCAGAGTCGCAACGAGGGTCCAGCGAGGCCTTCCAGCCAGACAGACATCACGTGCCCCTGCCACACGGGGTAGAACCTAATCATCCCTGTGGTCTAACCGTAGACACATGCCGGACCAACTGCAGGCCTATACCGTAGTCGCATCCGACCAGGGCTGCTGGAAGCTCGCATTGTCTCCAGAAGAATCAATGACCCGAGAGTCACTCTGGAACCCGATGCATGGCGGGATTGACAGTGGCTGGAATGAGTGTCGGAGACGAGTCGTGACGATGATGTGTGAAGCACCCTCCCGGTCGAACCTAGCCCACCTCAGTCATTGCCGATCTTGTCGTGACTTAGACGTGGTCCAGGGTAATCCCCGAACCAGTGAAACTCCCAGAGTCGCAACGAGGGTCCAGCGAGGCCTTGCAGACAGACAGACACCACGTGCCCCTGCCACACGGGGTAGAACTTAATCATCCCTGTGGTCTAACCGTAGACACATGCCGGACCAACTGCAGGCCAATACCGAAGTCGCATCCGACCAGGGCTGCTGTAACCTCGCATTGTCTCCAGAAGAATCAATGACCCGAGAGTCACTCTGGAACCCGATGCATGGCGGGATTGACAGTGGCTGGAATGAGTGTCGGAGACGAGTCGTGACGATGAGTTATGCATCATGGAATTATCGAGTACACGGGAGTACGTCTCGTAGGCTAGTCGGTACTTATGAACGATCGCGGTTATCGCGAGAAGAATTTCGTTCTATTTGGTAAACGACAAGGAATACAGAATAGATACATTCGCTCCAAGTTAGGTAGCTTACCTTTGTCCAGACAACGCTCACATGAGTCTTAACCTAGTAATCTAACTTAACCTAGTAATCTATCTTAACCTAGTAATCTAACTTAACCTAGTAATCTATCTTAACTATTTATAAATACTTAAATCTAAGCGCTCGCATCCCACGATGTCCTCCAGATTACATCTGGAGAAGAAACCTGAAAACCTGAAAACCTGAAAACAAAGTGTATTAGTGTAAATATAAACCAGAAAAAAAAAATAGGAAGGAGGGAAGAAAATAGGAGCGAGACGAATAGAATAGTAAAGGTTAACCAAATGGAAGGATCAATCCATCGATGAAATGAAACCGAAATAGAGATGACAAACAAACGATGAAAGGATCCGGAAATAAAAGGAAGAAGATTATGAAAGAAAACAAGGATGGGGGGTGATGTATAGGTGGAGTGGACAATCACCATCCACCTCCACCTCACCACCACCTCACACTAATGCCACCTCCAACCACTCCTCCGACCCCGTCTTCGAAGTCTTAGAAATTATCAGCAAAAAGTCAAAACGACAAATGAACTCGAGTTGAAACAAACAAATTCAGATAATAAATCTGTAAAGGAAATATGTAGATTAATCCTGGAAAAGAACTGATTAATAAGGGGAACGATGAGAGATATTAAAAACAACAACAAAATATTTGAATTTAAACCAGAATTTAAAACCAGGAAATTAAACCGAAAAAAAAAGACGGTATTAAAATTGACTCACCAAAGCGCACCTGCCAAAGCCAGCTG
>NW_016928157.1:0-969 GCF_001483705.2 Eufriesea mexicana
TTCGACTAATATCGTTGTGAGCTAGCTTCCTTGCATAGGTAAAGAGGAAAGATCCTTTTGGCGTGCTGTAGCCATCGCGATGCTTTAGAATCTGGCTGCAAAGTTCAATTTTATTGACACCTTCGACTAATATCGTGGTGAGTTAACTTTCTTGCATAAACGAGGGGGAAAGATTCTGTTGGCGTGCTATATCCTTTGCAATGCTATAGAATATGGCCGGAAAGTTCAGTTTTATTGACATTTTCGAATAATATCGCGTTGAGCTAATTTCCTTTCATAGGTAAGGAGGAAAGATCCTTTCGGCATGCTATATCCATTGCAATGCTGTAGAATCTGGCTGGAAAACATAATTTTATTGACATTTTCGACTAACGTCTTGGTGAGCTTGCTTTCTTGAATAAATAATGTTGAAAGATACTTTTGGCGAGGTATTGCCATTGCAAAATGCAATGCTACAGAATCTGGATGGGAAAGACTATATTATTGACATTATCGACTAATATCGCTGCGAGCTAACTTTCTACATAAGTATGGATGTAAGATTCTGTTGGAGTGCTAGAGGAATAGCAGTGCTTTGGAATCTTCCTGGCAAATTCAATTTTATTGACATTTTCGACAAATATCGTGGTGAGCTACATTTCTTGCGTAAATAAGGAGGAAAGATTATATTGGCGTTCTATAGTCATAGCAATGCTATAGAATCTGGCAGGAAAATTCAATTTTATTGACATTTTCGGCTTATATCGTGGTGAGCTAAGTTTCTTGCATAAATAATGAGGAAAGATTCAATTGGCGTGATATGGCCATTGCAATGCTCCCGAATCTGCCAGGAAAGTTCAAGGCCATTGCAATGCTCCCGAATCTGCCAGGAAAGTTCAATTTTATTGACATTTTTGATTAATATCATGGTGAGCTACCGTTCTTGCATAAATAAGGTGAAAAGATTCTATTGGCGTGCTATTTCCATTG
>NW_016928158.1:0-232 GCF_001483705.2 Eufriesea mexicana
TCACCTGACAACACACGGAATATCCTAGCCTGCCCGGACTTGAACTGACCTCACCTGTCGTGATCTTGCCTGGACTGGCCTGGCCTGATCAGACCTAGCCTAACCTAACTCTACCAGGTCTGGCCTGGCATGACCTGGCCTGGCCTGGCGTGACTTGATGTGACCTAACCTGACCTAACCTAACCTAGCCTGCACTGACTTGATCTGTCCTTTCCTGTCGTGGCCCTACCTG
>NW_016928159.1:0-1882 GCF_001483705.2 Eufriesea mexicana
ACGATAGGTTAGGTCAGGTTTGGTCAGCATATCGTCGATTATTGTACTATACACTGCTATTCGGTGGATTTCGGCGCACAACTGCCCCCTAGTACATTGGCATTGCCTCTGTGGAGGCCAGGAATTGTAGCATCGTCCTGTTAGGTTGAGCTAAGTCACGCTTGTTTATCTTACGTTTCGCTATGTTAGGATAGGCAACT
Source organism: Eufriesea mexicana (assembly GCF_001483705.2). Lineage (NCBI taxonomy): Eukaryota > Metazoa > Arthropoda > Insecta > Hymenoptera > Apidae > Eufriesea > Eufriesea mexicana. Next base: position 201 of record NW_016928159.1, read on the forward strand.
TTGACCTTTGTGCTTTACAATGATTTTCCGCGGTCATCTGTTATCTAAGGTACTATACTACATTTTGCTTTGATCTATACTACATTTTGCTTTGTTCCGGGGAGGCCAGGTGCAGTGGTCTCGGCACGCCATGTCGGTTTATGCTCCGCTCGGTTAGGCTTGATTAGGTCTGGCTAGGTTAGGGTATCCACGGCTTCTATGCCATTCACTGCAGTGCTGTGGATTTCTGCGCTCTAATGTGCTGTAGCACATTCTGCTTGTCTCTGTTGAGGCCAGCAGTAGTCTTCTGGTGTCAGGTTGAGTTAGACTACGTTTGGGTGTGTCACGTTTTGCTGGGTTAGGATATGCTACTTTGACTTTTGTGCTGTACACCTCTATTCCGTTGGTTTCTGCGCTCTAATGTGCTCTAATATGCTCTGCTTCACTCTGATGTGGCCAGTAATAGTGTTCTTGGCACGTTAGGTTTAGTTAGTTTGCGTTTCGTCAGGTTAGGTTGAGAAGGATCGGTTAGGGCCTCTCTGCCTTTTCTGCTATGCACTGCTATTTGGCGGATTTCTGAGCTCTAGGTTGCTGCATATTCCCTTCTCGACTCTAGTTGTGCGAAAAATAGTGGCCGCGGCACGCAAGTTTGAGTTATGTTACGATCGGTTAGGTTAGGTTGGGCTACGTTTCCCGCAGGGCGCCGCGCGCTCAGCCGGATATGTTAACGCGTTAGAACTCCGCCTTTGCGAGCGACCCTGTGCCAACGGCTGGGGAGACCGTCTCTCTCTCCCGTTGAAAACTAGGTCAGGGTGATCACGGGCAGGCGTGTGGGGGCCCGTCTGTTTGAATGACGGTGGTCTGACGCTCGTCTCCGCGCGATATTCGCGCGTCATTCGCAGGGTATGCGAGTGCTGCGGTGCGGTGTTATGCGTTGGCTGTGTGCCTGTAAACGACCCGTCTCGCGCGCATGGACATGGATGTCTCGGGTGCGGCTTCCCGTCTCGCCGGGAGTGAGCTACGTTCCCGTCACGGGGGCGGCCTCGCCATTGCGGCTCCTCGAAGTCCAGGGCGCCACGAGATGTGAAGCGCCGGCCATCGTGGGTGTTTTAGTGGGCAAAGATCCCTCATAAACCCGCCCCGCCCCTAGGGTGCCAGGTATATTTGAATATATCCCCCACGTGCGAGAAAAAAAAATGTTAGGCCACGTTTGGTTAGTAAAGCTTATACTTTCGCGCTACACACTGATGCTCGGTGTATTTCTATGATATACTCTGCTCTACAACATACTGCTTGGCTCTGGGGTGACTCGTGAGCAGTAGTCGCGGCACTTTGCGTTGAGCTATGCTACGCTTGCTTCGGTTGGGTAGGGTCAGGTTGTGCTAGGATACCTACGGCTCTTGTGCTGTTCACTGGAATGTGGTTGATGTCTGCGCACCACTGTGCTCTAGGCTATTCTGTGTGCCTCTCTGGCGGCCAGCAATAGTGGTCTCGTCATGTTTGTTTGGACTAGGCTACGTCTGGGTATACCATGTTTGGCTATGTTAGAAAATGCTACTTCGACTTTCTTGCCTTTCGCAGCTTTTCGGCGGTTTCTTGTAATCTACTGTGCGGTGCGACAATTTGCTTTGCTCTGGGGAGGCCAGGAGCAATGGTCACGGCGCGCAACTTTGTGTTATTCGTCGCTTGGTTAGGATTGGTTA
>NW_016928160.1:0-258 GCF_001483705.2 Eufriesea mexicana
GTCTATCCAAAATATGTAACCTGTCATAGCTTGGTGAATATGTCGCCTAACGCCTTCAATCCAGTGGGAGGTACAGCCATCTACTTGCCAGAGAATTTTTCTATTGAAAATCTATAGCCTGCTATAGCTCGGTGAATAGATGGCCGAACGCATTCAATCCAATGGCAAGTACAGCCATCTACTTGCCAGAGAATAGGTCTATTCAAAGTCTAAAATCTGTTATAGCTTGGTGAACAGATCGCCTAACGCCTTCAACCG
>NW_016928161.1:0-520 GCF_001483705.2 Eufriesea mexicana
TATTTGCTGCTGTTTGTTGGATGCCAGCGCTCTACTATTCTCTAGTGTGTTCTGCTTGGCTCTGCGGATTCAAGTAATCGTGGTCTCGGCACATAACGTTAAGTTATGTTACGATTGGTTGTATTACGTTTGGATAGGTTTGGATAGGATGGCTTCGACTTTTGTGATATACGCTTCCATTCCCTGGATATCTAGGCTCTACATCGCTCTACCCACGCTGCTCGACTCAGGCGAGGCCAGAAATTGTGGCGCCAGGTAGGTCTAGGTCACGATTGGTTATGTTAGGATTGTTTGGGTTAGGATAGAACGTCTTCGACCTTTGCTCTGCACATTGATATGCGGTGGATTTCTTTGCTCTGCTGTGCTCCAGTTTGTTCCGCTTAGCTCTCGAGAGGACATAAATAATGGTCTCGCCAAGTTTGTTTGAGATGTGCGACGTTTGGCAGTGTTACGTTAGCTATGGTCGGGTTTGGGTAGCTTCGTCATTTCTGCTATGCACTGCGATTCTATGGACATCTGC
>NW_016928162.1:0-668 GCF_001483705.2 Eufriesea mexicana
GTGCTATAGCAATTGCATTCCAATAGAATCTGCCTGAAAAGTTCAATACTATTGACATTTTCGTCTAATATTGAGGTGAGCATTCTTTTCTGCGTAAACAACGAGGTACGATTCAATTGGGTTGCTATTGCCATTGCATTGCAATAGAGTCTGTCTGAAAAGTTCAATTTTATTGATATTTTCGTCTAATACCGTTGTGAGCAGGATATTCTACAAAATAATTAGGAAAGAGCCTTTTGGTTTGTTATAGCCATTGCGTTGCAATAGAATCTGACTGAAAAGTCCAATACAATTGACATTTTCGACAAATATTGAGGTGAGCAGTCTTTTCTGCGTAAACAACGAGATAAGGTTCTTTTGTTGTGCTATAGCCACAACATTGCAATAGAATCTGACTGAAAAGCCCTATTTTTTTGACAATTTCGACTAATATCGTGGTGAGCAAGATATTCTACTTAAATAAGGAAGAAAGATCCTATCGGTTTGTTATAGCCATTGCATTGCAATGGAATCTGGCTGAAAAGTCCAATTTTATTGACATTTTCAACTAACATCGCGGTGAGCATTCGTATCTATATAAATACGAAGGAAAGGTTCCACTGGCTTGCTGTAGCCCTTGCATTGCAGTAGAATCTGATCGGAAAGCTCATTATCGACTTATATGATGA
>NW_016928163.1:0-660 GCF_001483705.2 Eufriesea mexicana
CATAACTTACCGCGACCACTACTCCAGCCCTCCCAAGAGCCATTCATGACGTAGTAGTGCAGTGTCTTTCCCAGGAATCCACTTGATCACAGTGTATAGCACTATATTCAAAGGTACTCTAACAAAACTTAACCTAACGTAACACAATCGAATGTAGCCTAGCCTTAAATACCGTGCCGCGTCCACTGTTTCTGGCCTCCGCGGGATCAAGCAGAGTATAGTAGAGCAGAGTCGAGCGAAGGAATCCCGCGAATAGCAGTGTAAATCGTGAAACTGTAAGATAACCACACCGAGCTTGACAAAACCTAACCTAACCAACCGTAACATAACCCAACCTAACGTGCCAAGACCACCATTGCTCGCCTCGCCATTGCCAAGCAGAAAGTATTGGAACGCAGCAGAACGCAGTTATCCGCTGAAAGCAGGGTATAGCGCAAAAAGCTTTGCTAGCCTATCCTAACCTCAACAAACGTAACATACTCAAACGTAGTCCAACTCTACCTAACAGGACGAGACCACTATGGCTGGAACCCACAGGTACAAGCTGAATGTAGGAGAGCACAGCAGGGCGCGGTAATCCACCGCATTGCAGTGCACAGCACAAAAGTCAAACGTATCCTGACACAAGCTAACTTTACCCTACCTAGCCAAACGTCGTGC
>NW_016928164.1:0-672 GCF_001483705.2 Eufriesea mexicana
TGTAATGGCTATAGCACTCCAATAGAATCTTTGCTCCTTATTTATGCAAGAAAGTTAGCTTACAATGGTATTAGTCGAAAATGACAATAAAATTGAACTTTCCAGCCAAATTCTATAGCATTGCAATGCCTACAGCGCGCCAAAAGAATCTTTCCTCAATATTTATGCAAGAAAGAAAACTCCCCACGATATTATTCGGAAATGTCAATAAAAGTGAATTCTCAATTCAGATTCAACAGCATTGCAATGGCTATAGCACTCCAATAGAATCGTTCCTCCTTATTTATGGAACAAAGTTAGCTCACCACGATATTAGTCGAAAATGTCAATAAAATTGAATTTTCCAGCCAAATTCTACAGCATTGCAATGGCTATAGCACTCCAATAGAATCGTTCCTCCTTATTTATGGAACAAAGTTAGCTCACCACGATATTAGTCGAAAATGTCAATAAAATTGAGTTTTCTAGTCAAACTCCATAGCACTGCAATGGCTATAGCACGCCAATAGATTCCTTCTTCTTTATTTATGCAAGAAAGCTAGCACACCAGGATACTAGTCGAAAATGTCATTAAAATTGAATTTTCAAGTCAGATTCAACAGCATTGCTATGGCTATAGCACGCCAATAGAGACTTTCCTCCGTATTTATGCAAGCAAGCTAGCTCATGACA
>NW_016928165.1:0-201 GCF_001483705.2 Eufriesea mexicana
GAGAGTAGAGCGCAGAAATCCATAGAATCGCAGCGTGTAGCAGAAAGGCAGAAGCAATCCATTACCAACCAAAGCTAGCATAACATAACCGAACGTAGCCTATCTCAAACTAACGTGACGAGACCACTATTACTGACCTTCCCAGAACCATGCAGAACATACTACAGCACAGTAGATCCTATATCAGTGCATAGCACAAGA
>NW_016928165.1:265-541 GCF_001483705.2 Eufriesea mexicana
CCGCCACTACTGCTGATATACCCAGAGCTAAGCAGAATATACTAGAGCACAGTAGATCGCAGAAATCCGCGGCGTTGAGGTGTAAACCACTAAAGTGGAAATAACTATACCCAACCCGACCTAGCCTAAAAGACCCAAACGTAGCGTAACTCAGCATAAGGTGTCGAGACAGCTGTTCCAGTCTTTCCCAGAGCCAAGCAGGGCATATTGGAACACAGTGCAGTGCAGAAGCCCACCGAAAAGTGGTGTACAGCAAAAAAGTCAATGATACCCTCT
>NW_016928166.1:0-223 GCF_001483705.2 Eufriesea mexicana
GTTCTATTCACCAAGCTATAACAGATTATAGATTTTGAATAGACCTATTCTCTGGAAACTAGGCGGCTGTACTTGCCATTGGATTGTAGGCGTTAGGCGATGTATTCACCATGCTATAGCAGATTATAGTTTATCAATATACTTATCGTCTGGCAAGTAGATGGCTGTGCTTGCCATGGGATTGAAGGTGTTGGGCGAACTATTCACCAAGCTAGAACAGAAT
>NW_016928167.1:0-270 GCF_001483705.2 Eufriesea mexicana
GTCTATTCAAAGTCTATAATCTGTTATAGCTTGGTTAATAGGTCGCCTAGCGTCTTCAACCAATGGCAAGGACAACCATCTACTTGCCAGAGAATAGGCTTTTCAAAATCTATAACCTGCTATAGCTTGGTGAATAGATCGCCTAACGCCTTCAATACAATGGCAAGTACAGCCTCCCACTTGCCATAGTATAGGTCTATTCAAAGTATATAATCTGTTGTAGCTTGGTGAATAGATCGCCTAACGCCTTCAACCAATGGCAAGCACAGC
>NW_016928167.1:391-2194 GCF_001483705.2 Eufriesea mexicana
TATAACCTGTTATAGCTTGGTGAATAGAACGCCTAACGCCTTCAATCCAATAGCAAGTACAGCCATCTACTTGCCAGAGAATAGGGCTATTCAAGATTTATAATCTGGTATAGCTTGGAGAATAGACCTCCTAACGCCTTCAATCCAATGGCAAGTACAGCCATGTACTTGCCAGAGAATAGGTCTGTCCAAAGTCTGTAATCTGTTATAGCTTGGTGAATAGATCACCTGAAGCCTTCAATCCAATGGCAAGTACAGCCATGCACTTGCCAGAGAATAGGGCTATTCAAGATATATAATCTGGTATAGCTTGGTGAATACATTGCCTAACGCCTTCAATCCAATGGCAAGTACAGCCATCTGCTTGCCAGAGGGTAGGTATATTCACAATCTATAACCTGTTATAGCTTGGTGAATTGATCGCCTAACGCCTTCAATCCAATGGCAAGTACAGCCATCTACTTTCCAAAGAATAGGTGTTTTCAAAATCAATAATATGTTATAGCTTGGTGAATAGATCGCCTAACGCCTTCAATCCAATGACAAGCACACCATTCTACATGCCATAAAAGAGGTCTATTCAAAGTATATAATCTGTTGTAGCTTGGTGAATACATTGCCTAACGCCTTCAATCCAATGGCCAGTACAGCCATCTACTTGCCACAGAATAGGTCTATTCAAAATCTATAACCTTTTATAGCTTGGTGAATAGGTCGCCGAACGCCTTCAATCCAATGGCAAGTACAGCCATGTACTTGCCAGAGAATACGTCTATTCAATGTCTATAATATGTTATAGCTTGTTTAATAGGTCGCATAGCGTCTTCAAGCAACGTCAAGGACAGCCATCTACTTGCCAGAGAATAGGCTTTTCAAAATCTATAACCTGTAATAGCTTGGTGAAAAGATCTCCTAACGCTTTCAATCCAACGGCAAGTACAGCCATCTGCTTTCCAGAGAATAGGTCAATTCAAAATCAATAACCTGTTATAGAATTTAGAATAGATCGCCTGGCACCTTCAAATCAATGGCAAGTACAGCCATCTACTTGGCAGAAAATAGGTCTATTCAAAATCTATAACATGTTATAGCTTGGTGAGTAGATCGCCTAACGCCTTCAATCTAATGGCAAGTACAGCCATCTTTTTGCCAGGGGATAAGTCTATTCAAAATCTATAATCTGTTACGGCTTGGTGAATAGATCGCCAAACGCCTTCAATCCAATGGCAAGTACTGCCATCTACTTGCCTGACAATAGGTGTATTCAAAATCTATAATCAGTTATTGCTTGGTGAATAGATTGCCCAACGCCTTCAATCCAATGGCAAGTACAGCCATATACTTGCCAGAATATAGGTCCATTCAAAGTCTATAACCTATTATAGCTTGGTGAGTAGATCGCCTATAGCCTGCAATCCAATGGCAAGTACAGCCATGTACATGCCAGAGAATAGGTATATTCAAGGTCTATAATCTGTTATAGCTTGGTTAATAGGTCGCGCAGCGTCTTCAACCAATGACATGGACAGCCATCTACTTGCCAGAGAATAGGCATTTCAAAATCTATAACCTGTTATAGCTTGGTGAATAGATCGCTTATCGCCTTCAATCCAATGGCAAGTACAGCCATGTACTTGAAAGACGATACGTATATTCAATGTCTGTAATCTGTTATAGCTTGTTTAATAGGTCGCATAGCGTCTTCAACCAATGGCAAGCACAGCCATCTACTTGCCAGAGAATAGGCTTTTCAAAATCTATAACCTGTTATAGCTTGGTGAATAGGTCGCCTAACGCCTTCAA
>NW_016928168.1:0-7974 GCF_001483705.2 Eufriesea mexicana
CCGACTTTTGTGCTGTACAGTGCAATTTGGTGGCATTCTGCGTCCTTCTGTGCTCTAATATTTTCTGCTTGTCTCTGGGGAAGACAGCAATAGATCACCTGGCACACTAGGTTGAGTTAGTCTACGTTTGGTTATGTTACGTTGGCTCGGGTCTGATATGGGTAGCTTTGGCTTACGTGGTATACACTGCCCTTCCGTGGAATTCGGCGCTCCACTATGCTATAGTATATTCTGCTTGGCTCTGAGGAGACCAGCAATTGTGATCGCGGCACGGTAGGTTGAGTAAGATTACGTTGGGTTGTGTTAGGTTTGGCTGGATTAAGATGTGGTAGCTTTGACTTTTATGCAATACAACGATATTCGGTGGACTTCTGCGTTCTACTGTGCCGTAGTACATTTTGCTTGGCTGTGGGGATGCAAGAAGTATTAGTCTGAGCAGGCTAGTCTAAGAAATGTTGCGTTCGTTTACGTATGTTTCGTTATGTTATGATAGGGTAGCTTTCACTTTTCTGCTATACACGGCTATTCTGCGGATTCCTGCGCTCTGCATGGCTCTACTATATCCTGCACGACCCTCGGGAGGTCAGTAGTAGTGCTCGTCGCACGTTACGATTAGCTACATTACGTTTGGCTATATTAGATATCGTCGAGTTGGGCTAGGATAGCTATGACTTTTGCGCTGTACTCTGATATTCGGCTGATTTCTGCGCTCTTCGTTGCTCTACTATACTCTACCAGACTCTAGGGTTGCCAGAAATGGCTGACCTGGCATGATAGGGCAAGTTTTGGGTCGTTCGGTTAGGTTAGGTTCGGTTAGGGCGGTTTCGAGTTTTGTGCTATACACGGCCATTTGGTGAATTTCTGCGCTCCACTGTTCTCTAATGTGTTCTGCTTGCTTCTGGGATGCAAGCAATAGAGGTTCCGTCTCGTTAGTTCTATATATTCTACGTTTGGTAATGTTAGGATAGGACGGGTTAAGTTAGGTTATCTTCGACTTTCGTGCCGTACGTTGCTATTTGGTGGCTTTCTGCCTTCTACTGTACTCTACAGTACTCTGCTCGAATCTGGGGAGGTCAGAAACGGCGGTCGTGGCACGATAGACCTTGCTGACTACATTTGGGAATGTTACGGCTGGTTAAGTTGGGAAAGGATTGCTTTCACTTTTGTGCCAACCCACTGCTATTCGGTGGGTTTCTGCTCTCTACATTGCTCTACTATACTCTGCTCGACGCTCGGGATGCGAAAAATGGTGGTCGTGACACGTTAGCTTCATTTAGGTTACGCATGGTTAGGTTAAAGAGGACAGGAGTAGTGGTAGCGGCAAGTTTGTTTGTGTTCGGTTATTTTCGGTAGCGTAAAGATTGGTTCGGTTAGGGTAGGGTGCCTCGGACTTCTATGCTACATACTGCTTTTCGGTGGATTTCTCCACTCTACTATGATCTAATACACACGGCTTTGCTCTTGGGTGGCCAGGAATAGTGGCCGCGGCATGTTAGGTTGAGCTAGATTACGTTTCGCCAGTTTATGTTAGCCTGGGTAAGGTGTGGATTGCTCCGATTCTTCTGCTGTACACTGCGATTCTATTGACTGCTCCGCTTCTCTGATCGCCACCACACCCTGCTTGCGTCTCGCTACGCCAGGAATACTGGTTCCGGCACGTCAGGGTGAGTTAGGTAACGTTTGTTTGTGTTACCTTAGCCTTGGTTAGGTTCGCATAGCTCTGCGTTTCGCGTTATACACTATTATCGGGCGGAATTGTGCGCTCTTCTGTGCTCTACTATGCTCTGCTCGTATCTGGGGAGGCCAGCAACAGTGGTCGTGACACGATAGGTTTTGTTAGGCTTCGTTCAGTAATACTACGATGGGTTAGGTTAGGAGACGGTAGCATCGACTATTGTGCTATAGACTTCTGTTCGGTGGATTTCTCCGCTCTACGGTGCTCTTACATGGCCTGCTTTGCTCTCGGGAGGCCAGAAATTGTAGCTGGGGCACGTCAGGTCGAGTTATGTAACGTTTGGCTATTACACGTTGGCGAGGGTTAGGGTTGGATATCTTTGACCTTTCGGCGATACACTGCGATACTATTGACTCCTGCGCTCCCCACTCCTCTAATATGTGCTGATTTGCGTTGGGGAGTCCAGCAGTATTGGTCCAGGCACGGCAGGTTGTGTTAAGCTACGTTTGGTAGTGTTACGTTTGGTTAGGTCAGGACAGGATAACTTCGACTTTTGTGCTGTGCTCTGCTCTTCGGTGGATATCTGCGCTCTTCGTTGCTCCACTATACTCTACCCGACTCTGGAGAGGCCAGCAATGGCCGCCCTCGCACGAGAGGTTGAGTTAGGTAACGTTCGGTTAGGTTAGGTTAGGGTATGTTCGCTTATGATGGTTTTGAATTTCGTACCATACGCGTCTATTTAGTGAATTTCTGCGCTCCACTGTGCCCTAATGTCTTCTGCTTGGTTCGTATAGGCAAGCAATGGAGGTTTCGTCCCGTTTGGTTTCGTCATTCTACGTTCAGTTAGGTTAGGTTAGGCCTAGTTTGTTTATAATATCTTTTACTTTTGTGCTATATATTGCTATTTGGTGGCTTTCAGCGCTCAACTGTGCTTTACTATACTTTTCTCGAATCTGCGGTGTCAGCAATAGTGGTCGTGGCACGATAGACCTTGTTATGCCACGTTTGGCAATGTCAAGGTTGGTTAGGAAATGACAGTATAGCTTTGACTTCTGTGCTATACACCGCTATTCGGTGGATTCCTGCGCTCTACATTGCTCTACTGTACTCTGCTCGACTCTCGGGAGGCGAGGAATGGTCATCGTGGCACGTAAGTTTGAGGTAGGTTGCGTTTGATTAGGCTACGTCCGTTTGTGTTTGGTTTCGATATCTCTAACTTTTCTGCTGTACAATGCCATTCTATGGATTTCGGCGTCCTGCTGCACTCTAATATGCAGTGCTTGTCTCTGTGAAGGCCTGCAAATGTCGTAGCGGCACGTTTGGTTGTGTTACGATTGGTTAGGTTAAGGTAGGGTACCCGGTACTTCTGTGCTGCATACTGCTATCCGTAGGACTTCTCCACCCTACTATGATCCATTATGCTCTACTTTCTTCTGGGGAGGCCACAAATAGTGGCCACGGCACGTTTGGTTTAGTTAGGATGCGTTTCGTTAGTTTTTGTTGGCCTGGGAAAGGCGTGGTTTGCATTGATTTTTCTGCTGTTCACTGTGTTCTATGGACTTCGGCGCTGCTCCGAGCGCTACCACGCCCCGATTGTGTCTCGAGACGCCAATAATAATTGTCGCGGCACGTTAGGTTGAGTTACATTACGTTTGGTTATACTGGGTATCGTTGCGTTGAGTTAGGATAGCTACGTCGTTTGAGCTTTACACTGCTATTCAGAGGGTTTCTCCTCTCTACTGTGCTCTAATATGCCCTACTTTGCTCTGTGGAGGCTACAAATAGTTGCCGCGGCACGATGCGTTGAGTTATGCTACTTCCGGTTATGATACCTATGGTTATTTTAGGAGAGTGTAACTTCAACTACTGGGCTGTATACTGCTATTCGGAGGATTCCTGTGCTCTACGTTGCTGCACTATACCCAGGTCTACTTTCGGGATGACAGCAATCGTGCTCATGGCGCGTTGAGTTGGGATATGATACGCTTGGCTAGGTTAGGTTAGGATAAGCTTGGTAGGGTAGCTCCGGCTTTCGTGCTATGCACAGCTACTCGGTCGATTCCTGCCAACCAATGTGCTCTGCTCTAACCTGCTAGACGATGGCGAGGCCTGGAATATTTGTCGCCCCACGTTAGGTTGCGTGAGGTTACGTTTGATTAGGCAACGTTTGACTGGGTTAAGCTTTGATAGCTTCGTCTTTCGTGTTGTACACTGTTATTCGGTGGAGAACTGCGCTCAACTCTTCTCTACTATACTCTGCTGGAATCCGTGTGCCAGCTATAGTGGTCTAGACACGTTAAGCTGTACTATGTTTCGCTTGGTTGCATTGCGATTGGGTAGGTTGGGTTAGGTTGGGTCAGGTTCGGATAGGGTACCATTGGTTATTACTCTCTATGCAGTAATGTAGACGTTTCCTGCGCTGTACCGTGCACTGATATGTTCCGCCTGGCTCTGTAGGTGCCAGCAATGGTGGCCTCGTCAGGTTAGGTTGAGTTAGGTTACGTTTGATTAAGTTATGTTTGTTTGGGTTAGGATTGGATAGCCTTGACTATCTTGGCTAGGACTGTTATTAAGTAGTATCCTGCTATCTACCCTGCTCTGCTGTACTCCGTTCCACCCTGGGGATTCCAGCAATTGTGGTAGCTGCACGTTTGATTGAGTTAGGCTGCGTTTAGGTATGTCACGATTGGTGAGGTTAGGAGAGTGTAGCTTTGACTCTTGTGCTATACACTGCCATTCGGCGGATTTCTGCACTCTACTGTGCCGTAATATGTTCAGCTTGGCTTTGGGAAAGACGGCAATGTTGGTATCGGCAAATTATGTTGAGTTATCCTGCGTTTGGTTAAGTTAGGGTATCCTTGACTTATGTGATTTACACTGCAATGCGGCGGATTTCTGCGCTCTACTATGCTCTGCCTTATACAGCTTGGCTCTGCGGAGGACCAGCAGAAGTGAACTAGGCTCCTTAGGTTGAGTTAGTATACGGTTGGCTATGTTACGTTTGGTTAGGTTAGGCGAGGATAACTTAGACTTTTGAGCCGTAAGCTGCTATTCGGAGCATTACAGCCCACTACTGCGATTTAGTACGCTATGACATGCTCTGGCGAGGAGAAAAATGGCGGCGGCGTCAGGATAGGTTGAGTTAGGGTACGTTTGGTTATTTTCGGGTTCTTCGGGTTTTGGTAGGATATCTTTGACTTCGGTCCTGTAAACTGTAATGCGGTGGACTTCTGCGATCTACAGTGCTCTAGTATTTCCTGCTTGTCTCTGGGGATGCCAATAATGGCGTCCTCGGCATATTACGTTGAGATAGGGTACGTGTGGATGTGTTACATTTGTTTTCGTTTGGTTTGGATCGCTTCGATATTTCTGCTACACACCGTGATTCTATGGATTTCTACGCGCCACTCTCCTCCATTGCGCTCTGCTTGTCTCTGCGTAGGAGAACAATACTGGCCACGGCACGCTGGTATGTGGCACGTTATGTTCGGTTAGGTTACGTTGGTTTGGGATAGGCTTGGATAGCTTTGGTTTTCGTGGAATGCACTGTCATTCGGTGGATTTCTGCGCTCTACTGTGCTCTACTGTACTTTACTCAACTCGCGTGGGGACAGTGATTGTGGTATCCGCACGATAGTTTCAGTTAGGCTACGTTTGGTTTAGCAACGTTTGATTGTGTTAGGTTGTGACAGCATTGACTTTCGCAGTATACATTGTTATTCTGTGTACTTCTGCGTTCTGTTGTGCTCTACTGTTCTCTGCTTGGCCCTCGGGCCTCCGGCAGCAGTGGCCGCGGCTAGTTGTGTTCAGTTAGGCTTCGTTTGGTTGGGTTACATTTGTTTGTATTAGGTTAGGGTAGGTTCGACTTTTCCGCTATTCACGGCCGTTATAATGCCCTCTGGTCTTTACGCTCCTCTAGTATGTACTGCTTGGCAATGGAGCGGCCAGCAATAGTGTCCTGGCACGTTAGGTTGGAATTGTTTGCGTTTGGCAGTTTTACGATTGGTTAGGGCAGGATATGGTACATCCGTCTTCTGAGCTGCATACTTCTTTTCGGTGGATTTCTCCGTTCTACTGTGCTATAATATCTTCTGCTATGCTGTGGAATAACGAGAAATAGTGGCCGCGGCATGCTAGCTTGAGTTAGGTAACGTTCGTTTAGTTTACGTTGGAATGGGTAAGGTTCTGATTGCTTTGATTTTTCAGCTATACACTGCGATTCTGTGCATTCCTCCGACCTTCTCTCTACTAGCACGTTCCGCATAGACATGTGGAGGCCAGCAATAGTGGCCACGGCACGTTTTTGTCTGGGTCATGTTGCGTTTGTTCATGGCACGTTTGGATATGTTGGGATAGGATAACTTATACTTTTGTGCTATACACTGCAATTCGGTAGATATCTGGGCCTCGTGTTGCTCAGCTAGCATCTGCTTGTCTCTGGGGCGGCCAGCAATTGCGGTCGTGTCACGTATGCTTGTGTAAGGTTACGTTTGGCTAAGTTATGTAAGGCTAAATTTGGGTAGAATGGCTTTCACCTTTATGCTCTACATTGCTATACAGAGGACTTCTGCGCTCTACTGTGCTCTATCATATCCTGCTCGTCTCTGGGTACGCCAGCGGTAGTGGTCGCGGCATGTTTGTTTGGGTTATGTTACGTTTGGTTATGTTATGTTAGGTTAGGTTTGGTCAGAATATCCCTTACTTTTGTGCTATAGACTACAATGCGGTCGACTTCTACGCTCTATTGTGCTCTAATATGCTCCGCGTGACTCTGTGGAGGTCAGCAATAGTAGTCTCGTCAAGTTAGGTTGAGTTAGGCTAAGTTCGGCTTGGTTATGCTTGCTTGGGTTAGGTGTGGAAAGCATGGACCTTCGCGAAATACACAGTTTTCCGGGCGTTTCTGCGCTCTACTGTGCTAAACTTCATTCTGCTTGGTCCTGGGGGGTCCAGCAATAGTTGCCGCGGCACATTATGTTGAGCTAGTCTTCATTTGGTTGGGTTAAGTTGGTTTGGGCTAGGTGGGTGTAGCTTTGTCTTTTTCGATATACACAGCGATGCTGTGGGTTTCTGCGCACCACACAATCTAATATGTCCTGTTTGGCTCTGGGGAGGCCAGCAACTGTGGTCGAGTCACGTTATATTGTGCTATGTTACGTTTGGTTATGTCACGATTTGTGAGGGTAGGATTGGATGGTTTCAAGTTTTGTGCTATAAACTGCCTTTCGGTGCATACCTGCCCTCTTCATAGTCCTACTATACTCTGCTCCACTCCAGGGAAACCATCAATAGCGGTCGCGGCGCGATATGTTGGGATGATTTGCGTTCGGTTAGGATTGCCCTGACCTTTATGCTGCACACAGCTATTCGTTCTATTTCTGCGCTCCATATTACTCTAACACGCTCTTCTTGGCTCCGTGAAGGTTAGCAATTGTAGCTTCGGCACGTTATGTTGTGTTAGGCTACTTTACGTTATGATATATGTTGTTAGATTAGGAGAGCGAAGCTATGCCTTTTGCTCTATATACTGCTATTCGGTGGAGTGCTGCTTTCTACTGTGCTCTAACGTTCTCTGCTTGGCTCTGGGGAGCACAGCAATAGTGGCCTCGGCCCGTTAGTTATAGCTATGCTACTGGCGGTTTGGTTATGCTAGTCTGGGTTATGTTTTGATAGCTTTGACTTTCGTGGTATACACTGTAATGGGGCGGACTATTGTGCTCTACTGTGCACTAATATATTCTGCTCGGATCTGGGGAGGACGGGAATAGGGGTCTCGGCACGTTAGGTTGAGTTAAGCTACTTTCGGTTATGTTAAGTATGGATGTGTTAGGATATGGTAATTTCGACTTTTGTTATATACTCTGCTATTCGGTCGACTTCGGCGCTCTACATTGCTCTAATATGTTCTGCTATGCTCTGGTGTGGTCTGCAATAGCGGTCGCGGCGTGCTTGTTTGCGTTATGATACGTTTGGTTATGTTAAGTTTGGTTACGTTGGGGTAGGGTAACTTTGACTTTTGTGCTATGCTACGACATTCGGAGGATTCCTACACTCCACATTGCTCTACCTTACTCTGCTCGACTCTGGGATGAACTGTAATAGATTTCTCGACACATTAGGTTGGGTTAGGCTACGGTCGGTTAGGCTATACTTGTTTGTGTTGTGTTCGAGTAGCAATGACTTTTCTACCGTGCACTGCTGTTCGGTGACATTCTGCGCTCTGCTGTGCTCTAATATTCTCTGCTTTGCGCTACGGGGGCCAGCAAAAGTGGTTGCTGGAAGTTAACGTTAAGTTAGGTTGC
>NW_016928169.1:0-1397 GCF_001483705.2 Eufriesea mexicana
ACCTAATAGCAGGCTATGGCAATAGAGTCAAAACTATCCTCTCCTAACGTAACCAGTCGTAACGTAATCAAACATAACGTAACGCAACCTAACGTGCCGCGACCACTATTGCAGGCCTCCCCAGAGCCAAGCAGAGTACATTAGTGGAGAGTAGACCGCAAAAATCCACAGAATCATAGTTTACATCGGAACAGACGAAGCTACCAGAAACAATCCCAAACCAACAGAACATAGCCAACATAGCATATGTCAACCTGGCGTGCCAATACCGCTATTGCTGCACTCCCCAAAGCGAAGCAGGACATACTAGAGCACAGTACAGCGCACAAGTCCACCAAATAGCTGTACATAGCATAAAAATTATGGCAATCTTGACCGAACTTATCTTACCACAACCTTACGGAACATAATGTGACACAGCATGACGGGCCAAGACCTCTGTTACTGGCTGTCCCAGAGCCAAGCTAAAAATATAAGAGCGTTGTAGGGCGCAGAAGTAACACTGATATCAAACTGAGGCACTAAAGTCAAAGTTCTACTCTCCTATCATAACCAATCGTAACATAACCAAACGTAACGTATCTCAATCTAACGTGGCGCAACCACTGTTGCTCTCCACCCCAGAGCCAGGCAGTGCACAATAGTGGAGAGTAGAACACAGAAATCCATTGAATCGAAGTGTATATCAGTAGAGTCAAAGCAACCCAAACCTAACCCTAACAATGGTACATAAGTGAACATAGCGTAACTAAACTTAACGTACCGAGACCGTTATTTCTGCACTCCCCATGGCCCAGCAGGACGTACTAGAGCGCACTGCAACGCATATATCTACCCAATGGCGGTGTGCAGCACAAAAGTCAGAGCAATCGCAACCAAATTTAGCTTAACCCAACATATCCGAACGTAACCTGTCGCAGCATAACGCGCTGAGGCCACTATTGCTGGTCTTCCCAGAGACGATCAGAAAACATTATGGCACAGCAGGGCGCAGGAATCCACTTAAAGGCAAACTGCAGCACTAAAGTCAAAGCACTTCTCCCCTAACCTAACCAACCATAACATAACCGAACGTAACCTACCTGAACCTAACGTGACAGGACCAGAATTGCAGGCCTTCCCAGAGCCAAGCAGAGCACGTAAGTGGAGAGTAGAGAGCAGAAATTCATGGAACCGATGTGTACATCTGAAAAGTCATAGCTACCCGAAGCTAACCCGAACCAACAGAACATAACGGAAAATAGGCTAACACAAACTAGCGCACCGAGAGCGATATTGCAGCCCTCATCAGTGCCAAGCAGAGCCTACTACAGCGCAATAGAACGCAAATGTCTACCGAACAGCAGTGTGCAGCACAAAGGTTAAAGCTTTCCTTTCCAAACGTAGTTCAACCAAAC
>NW_016928170.1:0-510 GCF_001483705.2 Eufriesea mexicana
CGTGCCGAGACCATAATTGCTTGCCTCCCCAAAGCCACACAGAATATACACAATATAGTACAATGGTTAAAGCTATCATAGCCTAACCTAACCAAACGTAACTTAACTCAAGCTAACGTGCCTAGACCGTTGATGCTGACGTCCCCAGAGCCAAGCAGAATATACTAGAGCGTAGTAAAGCTCATAAATCCACCGAATACCAGTGTATAGCACACCAGTCAAAGCTGTCGCCTCCTAACATAACTAAGCGGAACGTAGCCTAACACAACGTAACACGGCGAGATCTCCATTGCTGACCACCACAGAGACAAGGAGAATGAACTATAGCACAGTGGGACGCAAAAGCCCACCGCAATGCAGTGAGTAACGCAAGAGCCGTAGATATCCTAATTGACCTAACCAAACCTAACCTTACGTAGCAATGCTCCAAATAGCATGCAGCGAACTGTGCTACCAGACGCCTCATAGAAAAGCAGAATGTAGTAGAGCACAGCAGATCACAGAAATCCA
>NW_016928171.1:0-522 GCF_001483705.2 Eufriesea mexicana
CGCAGGAAAGTCTGCTCACCACGATATTAATCGAAAATATCAATAAAATTGAACATTACTGTCTGATTATATTGCAATGCAATG
Source organism: Eufriesea mexicana (assembly GCF_001483705.2). Taxonomy (NCBI): domain Eukaryota; kingdom Metazoa; phylum Arthropoda; class Insecta; order Hymenoptera; family Apidae; genus Eufriesea; species Eufriesea mexicana. The sequence continues at coordinate 85 of NW_016928171.1, forward strand.
CCTATGGCAAACCAATGGTATCCTTTCCCCTTGTTTACTTAGAAAAGTGTGCTCACTGCGATAGACGCCGAAAATGTCAATAAAATTGAACTTAACGGTCAGACACTATTGCAATTGAATGGCTATAGCAAACCAATAGTATCTTTTCTCTTTATTTATGCAGTGAGTTTGCTGACCACGATATTAGTCGAAGATTTCAATGGAATTGAACTTTTCAGAACAGATTCTATTGCATTGCCATGGCTATAACAAAAAAAAATGGGATCTTTCCTCCTTATTTACGCAGAAAATCTTGCTCACCACGATATTAGCCGAAAATGTCAATAAAATTGAACGTTTACCGTTTCATTCATATTCTATTGCAATGCAATGGCAATGGGGAACCAATAGGATCGTTCCTCCTTATTTACGCAGAAAGGTTTGTTCACAACGATATTA
>NW_016928172.1:0-2890 GCF_001483705.2 Eufriesea mexicana
AATAAAAGCCACCGAAACCGAACCCAAACAAATCTAACATAGAGAAACGAAGCCTAACTCAACATAGCGAGCCGCGACCATTATTACAGGCCTCCCCAGATTCGAGCAGAGTATTGTAGAGGAACGTATAGTGTAGGGACCTAACGAATAGCGGCACATTGCACGAAAGCTATTCTGTGCTAACGTGCCCAAACCAAATATAACCAAACGCAGAATAACTCTACCTAACGTGACGGGATCACTATTGCTGGCCTCCCAGCGCCAAGCAGAGCATACTAGAGCACCGTAGAGCGCAGATATCCGAAGCATTGAGGTGCAAATCGCAAAAGTCGAAGATATCCTTTCCTGTCCTGACACATCTTTACCTAATAAAACGTATCCTAGCTCAAACAAACGTGCCACGACAACTGTTGCTGGTCTCACCAACGACTAGCGGTTGCTGGCAGAGCAACGCCGAGCACAGATATCAATAGCAATGTAAAGAACAATAGTTTGATTAACCTATACTAACGAAACGTAACCTAACTAAACCAAACGTGCAACAACCGCTATTGCTGGCCTCCACAGAGACAAGGGGAACCTAGCGACGCGCAGTGGAGCGCAGAAATGTACCGAATGGCAGTGTATAGCACAAAAGCCGAAACCAGCCTAACTAAAGGTAGACTAATCTAACCTAACCAAACGTAGCCAAACACAATCTAACGTGCCTATACCACTATTGCTGTCCTACACAAAGCATAGCAGAGAATATTTGATCACAGTAGAGCGCAGAAATCCAACGAACATCGGTGTACAGCGCAAAGGTTAAAGCCAACCTATTCTATCCTAACGAATCTTAACATAGCCAAACGTAACGCAACGCAAAATAACGTGACGCGGGCATAATTGCGGGCACGCCGTATTCAAGCATAGCATAGTGGAGTACAGTAGAGCGTTGGATTCCATCCAATAACAGCTTATAACACGAATGTCGAAGCTACCCTAATCAAAAGCAGCATAACCTAACACAACCGAACGTATTCTCACTCACCCTGACGTGCCGCGAGCACTATTGCTGGACTCCCAAGGGTTAAGCAGAGTATAGTAGATAAATGTAGAGCGCAGAAATCCGCGGAGGGGCAGTGTATAGTAAAAATGTACAAGAAATAGTAGATAAATGTAGAGCGCAGAAATCCGCGGAAGGGCAGTGTATATTAAAAATGTCCAAGCTATCCTCTCCTAACCTAGCCAAACGTTGCATAGTCACACGTAACATAGCTCAGCCTAACATGCCGAGAGCACTAGCGCTGGTCTCCCCATAGCCAAGCAGAATGTACTAGGGCGCAGCGCAGCGCAGAAATCCACCGAATCGCAGTGTATGGCGCAAATGTCAAAGCCACAATAACCAAATCCAGCCTTCCCAAGCCAAAAGCAGCGAAACATAACCCAACCAGACGTGCTGCGACAAATATTGCTGACCTCCCCAGAGAAAAGCAGGTGCTAGTAGAGCAATGCAATGGACAGATATCGACCGAATAGCAGTCCATTGCACAAAAGTCAAAGCTGCCCTAACCAGACATTTCCTAACCAAGCCTTGCCCGGCGAAACATATCTCTACCCAGCGTGCCGAGACCACTACTGCTCTACTCCCCAGAGCCAACCATAACATATGAGAGCACATTAGAGCGCTGAAACCCACAGTATAGCAGTGTATAGCACAAAGGTCAAAGCTAACCTGTCCTAACCTAGCCAATCGTAACGTAACCGAACGCTTCATAACACAAGCTAACGCGCCGAGACCACTAATGCTGGCCTCCCCAGGGTCGAGCAGAGTACAGTAGAGTACAGTAGAGCGCAGAAGTCCACTTAATTGCAATTTATATCACAAAAGTCAAAGATGTCCAAACCTAACCAAAGATAACTTAACGCAACCAAACGTAGCCTAACTCAAGCTAACGCGCCGAGAACACTATTGCTGGCCTCCCCAGTGCCAAGCAGAGCATATTACAGCAGAGTAGAGAGCAGAAATGCACCGAATAGCAGCGTATAGCACAGAGTTCAAGGCCATCCTGATCAGATCTAACCTAACCTAAACTAACCAAACGCTACCTAACTAATCCCATTGTGCTACGATCGACGTTGCTGGAGCCCTAGAGTCGAGTAGAGTATAGTGGAGTGGCAGAGAGCGCCGAAAACCTTAAAAAGCTGTGTTTAGCACAAAAGTCAAGGTTATCCTGTCTTCACCTAACCAAACGTAACGTATGCAAACGTAACGTAACGCAACCTAACGTGCCGACACCAATATCGCTGGCCTCCCCATCGCCAAGCAGAACATATTGGAGGAGAATGGCGCGCAGGAGTAAATAGAATGGCAGTGAATATCAGAAAGGTGAAAGGCATCCAAACGCTGCCCACGTCACCATAACATAGCCAGACGTAACATATCTCAGCCTAACGAGCCGGAAGCACTATTCCTGGCGTCCACGGAGAAAAGCAGAGTGTGACAGCGCACAGAAAGTCGCAAAAGTCCATAGAATAACAGTGTGTTGCACAAAAGTCAAAGCTACCTTAACCTAACACAACGTAACCTAACATTGCAATGCATAATCTAACTTAACCTAACGTGCCGAGTATAACCCTTCTGGAACACCCAGATCCAAGCAAAGCAGATTAGAGCAATGCAGAGCGCAAAAATCCACCGAAGATCGGTGTATAACATAAAAGTCGAGGCTATCCTATCCTAACCTAACCAATCGTAACGAAACCGAACGTAACCTAACGCAACCTTTCGTGCCTAGAACAATAGTGCCGGCCTCCCCGTCGCCAAGCAGAGCATATCGGAGGAGAATGGTGTGCAGCAGTCAATGGAATGGCAGTGTACAGCAGAAAGGTCATAGGTATCCAAATCTAA
>NW_016928173.1:0-657 GCF_001483705.2 Eufriesea mexicana
TCTACCCTGTCCTAACCTCCCCAAGCCTAATATAAAGAAACTAAGCATAACTTCACCTAACGTGCCGATACCACAGTTGCTGGCTAACCCCAGAGACTAGCAGAAAATGCTGGAGCACAGTAGAGCCCAGGAAGCCGCCATACAGCATTGCATAGCATAAAAGTCAATGAAACCCTGACACAAACTTCCCTAACATAACCTAACCAAGCGTAGACTATATTGACCTAGCGTGCCGAGTACTCTATTGCTGGCGTCCGCATCGCCATGCAGAATATATTAGCGGAGAGGAGAGCGCCGGAATCAATTGTATCGCAGTGCATAGCACAATAGTCGTAGTTACCCTAACCTAACATAACCATACGTAACATAACCGAACGTAGCTTAAGACAACCTAATGTGCCAAGGCCACTATTGCTAGCCTCTCCAGATCCAAGCACAGCATGTTAGAGCACAGTAGAGCGCAGAGATCCGTTGAATGGCAGTCTATGGCGCAAAAGCCATATCTACCCTGTCCAAACCTGGCCAAACGTAACAAAAGCAGACGTAGTGTATCACAACCCAATGTGCCACAACCGCTGTTGCTGATACCACGACAGCTAAGCAGAGTGTAGCAGAGCAATGCAGAACGCTGAAATCGCCCGAACAACAGTTTACAGC
>NW_016928174.1:0-419 GCF_001483705.2 Eufriesea mexicana
TGATTATATTGGCACGCTATAACCATTGCAATGCCTCAGGATCTGGCAGGAAAGTTCAATTTTGTTTACATTTTCGACTAATATCGTGTTTAGCTATCTTTCTTGCGTAAATAAGTCCGAAAGATTCTATTGGCGTGCTATTGCCATTGCAATGATGTAGAATCTGAACGGAAAATACAATTTTATTCACATTTTCGAATAATATTGTAGTGCGCTACCATTCTTGCATAAATATGGTGGAAAGATTCTTTTGTCGTGCTATAACCATTGCAATGATTTGGAATGTGCCTGGCAGATTCAATTTTATTGACATTTTCGACTAATATCGTGGTGAGTTACCTTTCTTGCATAAATAAGGGGCGAAGATACCATTGGCATGCTATTGCCATTGCAATCGTATAGAATCTTGCTGGAAAATT
>NW_016928174.1:6103-6321 GCF_001483705.2 Eufriesea mexicana
GAAATAGGAGGAGAGATTCTGTTGGCATGCTATAGGCATTGCAATGCTATAGAATGTGGTTGGAAAATTCAATTTTATTGACATTTTCGACTAATATCGTGGTGAGCCAATATCCGTGCATAAGTAAGGAGGAAAGATCCTTTTAGCGTGCTATCGGCATTGTAATGCTGCAGAATCGGGCTGGAAAATTCAATTTTATTGACATTATCTACTAATAT
>NW_016928175.1:0-1048 GCF_001483705.2 Eufriesea mexicana
TTATCCTACGTTCGGCTGTGTTACGATTGGTTTGGTTAGGATAGGGTAGCTGCGACTTTTGTGTTGTACTCTCAGATCCTATGGATTTCTGCGCTCGACCCGCCTCTAGTATGCTCCGCGTGGCTCTGGGGAGGCCAACAGTGGTGGTCTCGGCTCGATAGGTTGAGTCCGGTTACGATTGCTTTGGTTAGGTTGGTTTAAGCTTGGCTTCGATTGCTTTGACTTTCGTGATATATGCTCTTACTCGTTGGACTTCTGCGACCTACTGCTCTCAAATGTGTTCTGCTTGATTATAGGGAGGCCAGAAACAATGGTCTCGGCACGTTGGGTTCAGTTACTTTACGCTTCGTTAGGTTAGGGCGGGATAGCTTCGATCATGTGCTATACACTGCTACTCGGTATCTCGGTTGCTTTCTTCGCCCTGCATCAATATACTATACACTGCTCGACTCTGGGGTAGTCATCAATAGTGGTCGCTGCACGTTACGTTAAGAGAGTCTACGTTTGGTAGGGTTACCTTTGTTTGGGTTAGGTTTGTATAGCTTTGACTTTTCTGCTATTCACTGCGATTCTATGGATTGCTGCGCTCTACTCTCCTCTATCATTTTCTGCTTGGTTCTGTGGTGGCCAGCAATAGTGGTCGCGGCACGATGGGTTTGGTTACGTTACGTTTGGCTATGTTACGATTGGTTAGGTTAGCGTAGGGTATCTTCCACTTATGTGCTGTGCGTTGCAACTCGGTGGACTTCTGCACCCTACTCTGCACTAGTATGTCCTGCTTGGCCCTGTGGGCTAGCGATAGCGGCCCCGGCATGTTTACGTTTAATTAGGCTGCGATTGGTTAGGTTGGTGTAGGTCAGGTTAGGTATGAGTGTTTTTACCTATCTTGCTGCCTAGTACAACGTGCCTGATTCCTGCACCCTTCCGTGCTCAAGTATACTATGAGTGGCTATGCGGTGGGCAGCAATAGTTGTCTCAGCACTCTAGGTTGTGTTATGTTAAGTTTGGATAGTTAGGTTTTGATTAGGCTCGGTTGCAATAGCTCCGA
>NW_016928176.1:0-513 GCF_001483705.2 Eufriesea mexicana
ACGGATTACAGACTTTGAATAGACATATTCTTTGGCAAGTAGATGGCTCTACTTGCCATTCGACTGGGTGCGATAGGCGATCCATTCACCAAGCTATAACAGGTTATAGATTTTGAATAGGCCAATTCTCTGGCAATTAGATGGCTGTTCTTGCCACTGGTTGAAGGCGATATGCGATCTAATCACCAAGCTATGACAGCTTATAGGTTTTGAATAGACATATTCTCTGGCAAGTAGATGGCTGTACTTGCCATTGGATTGAAGCTATTATGCCATCTACTCACCATTCTATAACAGGTTATAGATTTTGAAAAGACATATTCTCTGGCGAGTAGATGGCAGTAATTGCCATTGGATGAAGACGTTTGGCGACCTATTCTCCAAGCTATAACGGATTATAGACTTTGAATAGACCTATTTTCTTGCAAGTGCATGGCTGTCCTTGCCATTGGATCGAAGGCGATAGGCGATCTATTCTCCAAGCTATAATAGGTTATAGATTTTGAATAGACC
>NW_016928177.1:0-263 GCF_001483705.2 Eufriesea mexicana
TTCTCTGGCAAGTAGATGGCTGTACTTGCCATTGGTTGAAGGCGTAAGGCGACCTATTCAACAAGCTCTAACGGATTATATACTTTGAATAGACCTATTCTCCGGCAAGTAGATTACTGTACTTGCCATTGGACTGATTACGTTAGGCGTTCTAATCTCCAAGCAGTAACAAGTTATAGATTTCGAATAGACCTGTTCTCTGGCAAGTAGATGGCTGTACTTGCCATTGGTTGAAGGCGTAAGGCGACCTATTCACCAAGCTA
>NW_016928177.1:555-873 GCF_001483705.2 Eufriesea mexicana
GAATAGACCTATTCTCCGGCAAGTAGATTACTGTACTTGCCATTGTACTGATTACGTTAGGCGTTCTAATCGCCAAGCTGTAACAAGTTATAGATTTCGAATAGTCCTGTTCTCTGGCAAGTAGATGGCTGTACTTGCCATTGGTTGAAGGCGTAAGGCGACCTAATCAACAAGCTATAACAGGTTATAGATTTTGAATAGACCTATTCTCTGGCAAGTAGATGGCTGAACTTGACATTGGTTGAAGGCGTAAGGCGATCTAGTCATCAAGGTATAAAATGTTATATGTTTTGAATAGACCTATACCCTGGCAACCAG
>NW_016928178.1:0-541 GCF_001483705.2 Eufriesea mexicana
CTCTAGAGCGTAGTTGTCCGGCGAATAGCAGTGTATAGCCCAAGCCTCAAAGCTGTCCTTGCCAAACCTAACAAAACGTGACATTACCGAACGTTACCTAAATCCACCTAACCGGCCTACAACACTACTGCTGACCTCTACAGGGGCAAGTAGAGTAGACTAGATCACGGTAGAGCACAGATATCCGCGGCGTTGCAGTGTAAAGCACAAATGAAGGGATAACCTAACCAAAGCTGACCTAACCTAAGCCATCAGAAGGTAGCCTAACACAGCATAAGGCGCCGAGATCGCTATTGCGGTACTAGGCCAACCTCAGCATGTCAGGTCGCAGTACAGTCCAGACGTCCACCGAATATCTGTGTATAGCGTAAGAGTCAAAGCTTGTCCCTCCAAAACCTAACCAATCGTAACGTAACCGAACGTAACATAACACAACCTAACGCGACGCGACCACTGTTGCTGGACCCCATGAGCCAAGCAGAACATATTAGAGGAGTTTAGAGTGCAGAAATCCGCAAAATCGCATTGTATGCCAAAAAAA
>NW_016928179.1:0-4572 GCF_001483705.2 Eufriesea mexicana
ACATCCATAAATATATACATCCATACATCCATACATCCGAACATCCATACTTCCACACATCCACACATCCTTAAATCTGTCCAACCATACAACCGTTCATCCATACATACATCCATTCGTACATCCACACATCCATACGTTCTCCCTTGCATACATCCAGCGATCCATAAATCTATCTATTCGTACACCCATCCATGTATGCATCCATATATCCACACGTCCATACACACATAAACCCGTCCATTCGTCCTTCCATCATTCGAATAATCCACCCAACCATACATCCATCGATCCATACATTCTTCCATCCATATATCCATCCACCAATCCATCCATCCCGCCATGCATCCGTACATATATCAATACACAGATCCATACATACACCCATGCATTCATACATACATACATCCATACATACATACTTACATCCATCGATACCTACATCCATACATACATATCTCAAATACATCCATACACTCAAACATACATACATACGTAAATCCATACATTCAAACGTCCATCCATCCATACATCTATCCATCCACACATCCGTCCATCCAATCCTCTATCCATCCATACATACATCTATCGATACTGCCATCCATCCATACATACATCCAACCGTACATCCACCCATCCATACATCGACCGTTCCATACATCGATCTATCCATACATCTACCCATCCGTACATCATCCCTCCAATCCATCCATCCATTCATACATCCATACGTACAACAATACATACATCCGTACATACACCCATTCATTCATCCAAGCTTACATACATACATACATCCGTCCACCAATCCATCCATCCCGCCATGCATCCATACATATATCAACACATACAACCATACATACACCCATACTTACATCCATACCAGCATCCATATATACATCCATGCAAACATCCATACATTCATCCATAGAAACATCCATACATACATCCATGCGCACATACATACATTCAGCCATACAAACATACATACATACATCCATCCATACATAAATCCATCCATACGTCCACCTTTCTACACATTCATCCATCCACACATCCACCCATCCGTACATACATCGAACCATACATCCATCGATCCATACCAGCACCCATCCATACTTCCATCGATCCATACATCTATCCGTCCATTCATCCATACATATATACATCCATACATCCATAAATCCGTACATCCATACATTCGTACAACCATACATCCACACATCCATACGTCCATAAATCCGTCCAAATATACAACCATCCATCCGTACATACAATCATACGCACATCCACACATTCATACCTACACCCATACACACATCCATACAAACGTCGATCCATGCATCCATACATACGTCCATACATACACCCATCCATACATCCATAGATATATCCATACATACATCTGTACAAACATCCATACATCCATCCATACACGCATCCATACGTACGCCCTTCCATCCATCAATGCATCCGTTCTTCCACCCATACCTTCACCCACTCCTTAGTTCATCTACCCAGCCAATCACCCACCCGCCCATCCAAACATACATACATCCATTATTCCATACATCCATCCATCCATACGTCATCCCACCCATACAACCACCGATCCATACACCCATCAATCCATACATCCATCTACGAATCAATCCATCCACCTATACATCCATACATACATCCATACATACATCAATACATACAATCATATATTCCTTCATACATACTTCCATACATTCATACTTAGATACATCCACACATGCATCCATACATACATCCATACATGCATCCGTACATACGCCCTTCCATACACGTACCCACACACCCATACACATGTCCATTCATACATCCATCCATAGACCCATACATACATCAATACATCCATTCATCTATAAATCCGTCAACCATGCAACCATCCATCAATACATACATCCATACGCAAATCCACACATCCATACATACACCCATACACACATAGATAAATACATCCGTCCATACATTAATACATATACCCATACACTCATCCATCCATACAGCCATACATATACACATACATACATCCGTTCATACATCCATACATCCATCCATACGCGCATCCATACGTACGCCCTTCCATCCATCAATGCATCCGTTTTTCCACCCATACCTTCACCCACTCCTTAGTTCATCTACCCATCCAATCACCCTCCCGCACATCCATACATACATACATCTATTCTTCCATACATCCATCCATCCATACGTCCACCCATCCATACATCCATCGATCCATATAGCCATACATATATACATCCACACACCCATACATGCATCCATACATCCATACATGCATAAATCCATACATACATACATACATACATCCACCCATACCATACATCCATCCATCCATACATCCATACATCCACACACAATACATCCATAAATCCATCCACCCGTACACTCATCCAACCATACATACATCCATGCATACATCCTTACATACATCCATACAAACATCCATACATGCACCCGTTCTTCCGTCCATCCATCCATCCGTTCATCCATCCACACATCCTTACATCCATGCATCAGTTCATCCATACATGCGTACATGCGTGCATCCATACATGTATACATCCATAGTTACATAACTCAAATGCTTCCATACATTCAAACATCCATACATACATACATACACCGAACCATACATGCATCCATCTATACATCAACCCACCAATCCATCCATCTACCCATACATACATCTATGCAACAATCCATCCATGCATCCATCCATACGTCCATACATACATCAATACATACATCCAGACATACACCAATGCATTCGTCCATACAAACATCCAAACATACATCCTTCCATACATCCATACATACATATATACATACATACTTTCAAACATCCATACATACGTACATCCATACATCCAACCATCCATACACCCACACATCCATACACCCATAAATCCATACATATATACATACATGCATCCATACATCCGTACATACGTCCATCCTTTCCTCAATCCATCCATACATCCACCCATCCATACGTCCACCCATCCATACATCCATCGAACCATACATCCATCCATTCATACAAGCCCCTATCCATACATCCATAGATCCATACATGTATACATACATACATGCATCCAACCGTACATCCATCCACACATACACCCAACCAACAATACATCCATACATACATCAACACAAACATCCATCCATTCACCCATCCATACATATATAAATCCACACATCCGTACATACATTCATTCGTACATCAGTACATCCATACATCCGTACAACCATACATCCATACATTCATACATACATACATTCATACATCCACACATCCATCCATTCATGCATCTATACATACGACATTCCATCCATCCATGCATCCGTTCTTCCACCCATACATTCACCCACCCTTCAGTACATCCACCCATCCATTCATCGACCCGCACATCCATACGTCCGTACATACATACATCCACACAGCCATACATCCATACATCCATCCATACGCATATCCATCCAACCATACATACATACGTTCATACATCCATACATCCATAAATCCAACCATCTATACATCCATCCATCTGTACATACGTCCTTCCGTACATCTGTCCTTCCATTCATGCATCCATTCATACATCATCCCATCCATACGTCCATCGATCCGTACATCCATACATCCATAGATCCAACCACCAATCCATCCATCCGCCTATACATCCATACATACATCAATACGTACGTCAATACATACAATCACACATTCATTCATACATACATGCATACATTCATTCTTAGACACATCCACACGGACATCCATACATACATCCAAGCATACATCCATACAGACGTCCACAAAAACATCCGTACATATATCCATACAACCTTACACTCATGCATCCATACATATGTACATCAAAACATCCATCCTTCCATATATCCTGCCATCCACACATACGTCCACCCATACATCCATCCATCCTTGCATCCATTCAACCACACATCCATAAATCCATCCATCAATACATCCATCTATCCGTACATATATCCATACATACATCCATACATACACCCACACATCCATCCATCCATACATCGATCCATTTATTCATCCATCCATACAGACAAACATACATCCATACACACATACATCCATACATCCATGCATCCATGCATCTATACATCCATACATACATACATTCATACATCCGTACATCCATGCATCCATACATCCATCCATACATATGTACATCAATACATCCATCCTTCCATATATCCTGCCATCCACGAATTTATCCACACATAAATCCACCCATACATCCATCCATCCATGCATCCATACATCCACACATCCATAAATCCATCCATCCATACATCCACCCAACCCTGCATATATCCATACATACATCCCTACAAACACCCACACATCCATCCATCCATACATCCATCCATTTATTCATCTATCCATCCATACAAACATACATCCACACACACATCCTTCCATACATCCATACATACAGCCATAGATATATCCATACATGCATCCGTACA
>NW_016928180.1:0-640 GCF_001483705.2 Eufriesea mexicana
GGGACCACTATTGCTGTTCCCCCAAGAGCCAAGTAAAAAATATTAGGGAACAGTAGAGCGCATGAATTCGCTGCAATGCAGTGTATAGCGCAAAAGTCAAAGATACCCTACTCCAACATAGCCAATTGTAACATAACCAAATGTAACAGGACAAGCAGAATATAGTAGAGCACAGTAGATCACAGGAAACCACCGGATAAGAGTGTATAGCACGAAAGACAAAGCTACCCTAACCAAACGGAGCCTAACCTAACCTAACCAATCATAGCACAACAGAACGTAACGTGCCACGGACACTATTGCTCGGCACCCCAGAATCGAGCGGAGTATAGTAGAGCAATGTAGAACGCAGATAACTACCGAATAACAGTGCGTAGCACTAGGGACGAAGATATCCTAACCTAACATGACCTAACCTAACCTAACCAAACATAGCGTAGCACATAATAACGTGCTGCGGAAACTGCTGAGGGCCTCTCCAGAATCAAGCAGAATGTAGTAGAGTACAGAAGAATTACAGAAGATCAGAGAAATCCACCGAATAACAGTGTATAGCACGAAAGCCAAAGCTACCATGACCAAATATAACCTAACGCAACCAAACCAAACGGAGCCTATCTCAACAAAACGTGCCACGACC
>NW_016928181.1:0-255 GCF_001483705.2 Eufriesea mexicana
ATGTATATATGTATGGATGTATATATGTATGGATGTATATATGTGTTTATGTATGTATGGATGTATGGATGAATGTATGGCGGTATTTGCGTTATTGATGTACGGATGTATGTATGCATGGATGTATGGATGTAAGAATATATGGATGTACGGAGGCATGGATGTATGGATGTACGTATGGATGGATGAGTGCATGGGTGGACGGATTTATGGATGTATGGATGGATGGATGTATGGATGGATGTATGTGTGGAT
>NW_016928181.1:340-571 GCF_001483705.2 Eufriesea mexicana
GTATGTATGGTTGTATGAATGTATGGATGTATGAATGGATGGATGTATATATGTATTGATGTATGGATTGATTGATGTATGGATGGACAGAGGCATGGGTGGATGGACTTATGGGTGTATGGGTGTATGAATGTATGGATGTATGGATGGATCGTTGTATGCATGGATGGATGTATGGATGTATGGATGTATGGATGGATGGATGTATGAGTGGACGGATGTATGGATGGA
>NW_016928182.1:0-255 GCF_001483705.2 Eufriesea mexicana
GGAAGTATGAATGTATGGACGTATGGTTGTACGAATTTATGGATGTATGGGTGTATGGATGTATGGACGGATGGATGGATGTATTGATGTATGTATATATGTATGGATGGTTGGATGGACTGGTGGATGGAAGTATGGCGGGATATATGTATGGACCGAAGGACGTATGGGTGGGTGGATGTATGGATGGATTATGTATCGAAGGGTGGACATATGGATGGATGGATGTGCGGATGGACGGATGTATGGATGTAT
>NW_016928183.1:0-1455 GCF_001483705.2 Eufriesea mexicana
CGTAGCGCAAAAGTCGAAGACATCGTAGTCTAACCTACCAAACAAAACATAACCCTCCGTAGCATAACACAATCAAACATGCCTAGACCGCTATTACTGAACTCCCATTTCAAAGCAGACCTTATTGGAGCACTGCATAGCGCAGAAATGCACCGAATAGCAGTGTATAACGCGTAAGTTAAAGCCATTGTTTTCTAACCTAACAAATCGTAACATAACCAAATGTAATATATCTCAGCCTGTCGTGCCGCGAGCGATATTGCAGGCCCACAAAGAGCCAAGCAGGGCATTATAGGGGAGAGTAGGGCGCAGAAATCCATAGAACCGCAGTGTACAGCAGAAAGTTGAAGCTATCCATATCCAACGAATCCCATCATAACAAGGCCAAACGTATCCTATCACAACCTAACGTGGCGAGACCACCATTACAGAATTCCCCAGAGCCCAGAAGAACATACTAGATCACAGTAGAGCGTTGAAGCCCACTGAATAGCAGTTTGTACGACGAAAGTGAAATTTATCCAACCCAAACCTAAACTAACTTAACGTAACCGAACGTACCCTAACTCAAACAAACGGGCCGAGGACCCTATTACTGTCCCTCCGATATTCGCGCAGAGTGTTATACAACAACGCAAAGCGTAGTAACCCAACGAATAGCAGTGTACAGCACAAAATCAAATCAATCCTCTCCTTATATATCCGATCGCAGTATAACCATACGCTACCTAACCTAAACTTATGTGCCGAGACCACAATAGCTGGCTTCCCCAGAGCCAAGAAGAATATACTGGAGCACAGTAGAGAGCAGAAAGCCACCAAACAGCAGTATGCAGCTCAAAAGCCAAATAAAAATTTGCCTAACTTGTCCTAACCTAATGTAACCAAACGTAGAGTAACAAAACCTAACGAGCCCAGACATCTATTGCTGGCCGCCCCAGAGCCAAGCAGAACATACTAGAGCACAATATAGCGCAGAAGTTCACCGAACAGCAGTTTATACCACGAAAGTCCGAGCAATCTGAAGGAAACCCATACTAATATAAGATATGCAAACGAAGCCTAGCACAACCTACCGTGCCGAGAACAATATTACTGGCCTCCAACGAGCCGAGCAGAGCATAGCATATCAACCTTGAGCGTAGAAATGCACAGAATAACGGCGTGTATCACAAAAATCCCATGTACCCTATCCCAGGCTAACCAATCGTAGCATTACCAAACGTACGCCGGCATAAAATGTCGTGCCACGACCGATACTACTGGCCTCACGAGAGCAAAGCAGAGTACAGCAGAGCAATGTAGAAACTTGAAATCGCCCGAATAGCAGTGTGTAGCACAAAAGTCAATGCTACTCTGCCCTAACAAAACCAAATGTATAAGAACCAAACCTAACCTAACCATTCCTAACGCGCATTGGCCATCATTGATTGCCTCCCCTTCACCAAGCAGAAG
>NW_016928183.1:3899-16240 GCF_001483705.2 Eufriesea mexicana
CGGGACCACAATTGCTGGCATCCCAGAGCCAAGCATAGCATATTATAGCACAGTAGAGCGCAGAAGTCCACCGAATAGCAGAGTATAGTACGAAAGCCAGATCCATACTCTCCAAGCCTAACCAAACGTAGCCTACCTCAACCTAACGTGCTTACAAAGCTATTGCTGATATCCCCAGAGCCAAGCAGAATATGCCATAGCCCAATATATCGCAGATATTCGCCGCATTGGAGAGTTAATCGGAAAAGTAAAAGTTATCATATCCCTTCCTGTCCTAACTTAACCCAACCGAACGTAGCCCATCTCTACGTAAGGTGCCGAGGTGAGCATTGCTGGCATCAATAGAGCCAAGCAGAACATATTAGAGCTATGTAGTGCGCAGAATTCGACCGCATGGCGTTGTACAGAACAAAAGCCAAAGATACCCTGTCCTAAGCCAACCGAACGAAACATAGCCTTCCGTGACCTATCTCAGCCTAACGTGCCGGGACCGCTACTCCTGGCCTCCCTAGAGCCGAGCAGCAGTAACTGGAGCAAAGTGGAGAGCAAAAAGCCAACGTACAACAGTGTATTGCACAAAAGTCAGAGGTAACCTTACCTCGCATAGCCTAATATAACGGAATCATACGCAGAACGTCTAAACCTAACGAGCCGAGGCATATTGGCCTCCCCAAAGCCAAGCAGAACACGTTAGTGGAGAGTAGATCGCAAAAACCCACTGAAGAGCAGTGTATAACACAAAAATCAAAGCCACCCTAGCCAAACGTAACCAAACCTAACCTAACCAAAAGTAACTTAACTTAACATATCGTGACTCGACCGCTACTGCTGCTCTCGGCAGATTCGAGCGGGGTATAGCAGAGCACAGTGGAGAGCAGAATTCCACCGAAGTACAGTCTATACCGAGAAAGTCAAAGTTGTCCAGACCTGACCCAAACAAACGTAACCAAACCGAACGCGACGTAACTCAACCTAGTGTGCCGAGACCATTATTAGTGGACTGCCTAGAGTAGAGCAGCGTATATTGGAGCAATGCAGGGCGTTGGACTCCAGCGAATAGCATTGTATAGCTCAAAAGTCGAAGCTACCCTATCCTAACATATGCAAACGCAATAAATCCAAACGTAACCTAACTTACCATAGCGGGCCGGGACCACAATTACTGGAATCCCCAGGGCCAAGCTGAATACAATAGAGCACAGTAGAGCGCACAAGGCCATCAAATAGCATGGAGTAGCAAAATGTCAAATATAACCTAACTATACCGGACCTAACCTAACCTAACCACACGTAGACTAACCAAAGCTAACGAGACGAGACCATAATCACTGACCTCCCCAGAGCCAAACAGAACGTACTATAGCACTGTAGAGCGCAGAAGTCCACGGCGTTACAGTTTAAAGGGCAGAAGTCAAAGATATCCTAACTTAATTCTAACAAACCTATCCCAACCTAGCCCGCCGCGGCCACTATTTCTGTCCTTTCCAGGGAAAAGCGGAGCATGATATTTCACATTAATGAGCAGAAATCCGCCGAAAATCAGTTTAAAGCACAGGAGTCAAAGGTACACTTACCTAACCTGACACAACCTAACATAACCAGACGTTGCATAGCTCAACATAGCCTGCCGCTACCACTATTTCTGTCTTTCCCAGAGCCAAGCTGACCATATTAGAACAACGTAGAGAGCAGGAATCCACCAAATAGTAGTATATATCACAAAAATGAGATCCATCCTGTCCTAACTAAACCAAACGGAACCTATCTCTGCATATCGTCCCCAGAGCCAGGCAGAATACGCTAGAGCACTGTAGGGCGCAAAAAGCCACCAAATGGCAGCGAATAACAGAAACGTCAAGGATACCCCAACCTTACCTGGCTTAACCTGACCTAACCAAACGTAGAATAACTAAACCTAACGAGCAGACACCACTATTTCTGGTCTCCCCAGAGCCAGGCAGAGCGAATTAGAGCACAGTAGAGCGCATAAACCAACTAATAGCTGTGCATAGCGTAAAAGCGAAGCTAACCTCTAATACCCTATCCAAGCGCTACATAAACAAACGTATCTTAAACGAAACTAACGTGCCGAGACCAGAATTACAGTCCTGCCCAGAGTCGAGTAGTGTATAGTAGAGCACAGTAGAGCGCGTAAATCCACCGCATAGCAGTATACACCGCCAAAGTCAAAGCAATCCAAACCTACCCCGAAGGAGCGTAACCTAAGCAGACGTAGCGTAGCACAGCCTAACGTGCCGAGACGACTAATACTGGCCTCCCCAGAGCCAAGCAGAGCATATTAGGGCACAGTGGAGCGCAAAAATCGTCCGAGTAACAGTGCATAGCACAAAAGCAAAAGCTTTCCCCTCCTAACCTAACCAAATGTGACATACCCAAACGCAACCTAGCTCAACAAAACGTGCAGCAAACACTATAGCTGGCGTCCCCAGATTCAAGCGGAATATGATAGACCACATTAGAGCACAGAAATCCATAGAATATCAGTGTTGAGCACAAGAGTCAACGCTACCCTAACCTAAACCTACCCAACCTAACCTAACCGAACGTAACCTAACATATCCTTACGTGACGCGAACGGTGTTGCTGGCCACGACAGAGTCCAGCAAAGCACATTAGAGGAGAGGAGAGCGTAGAAATCCACAGAAACGTGTCGTACACCAGAAAAGACGAAGCCATACATACCTAGCAAAGGCAAACACAACATAACTGTACGTAACTTATCTTAACCTAATGAACTGAGAGCAGTATTACTGGCTTCCCCAGAGCCAAGCAGAACATAATAGAGCACAGTGCAGCCCAGAAGTTCACAGCATTGCAGTGTACAGGAAAGAAATCAAAGATATCCTAGCCTAACCCAATTAAACCTAGCCAAACCGATCGTAACCTAACACAACCGACAGAGTCGCAGCCACTATTTCTGGGCTCCGCAGAGCAAAGAAAAGCATATTATAGCAGACTAAAGCGCAGAAATCCTCCGAGTAGCATCGTATGGCACAAAAGTCAAAGCTAACCTCTCCTGACGCAAGCTAACCTAACCTAACCAAACGTAACGTATCTGAACCTGTTGTGCAAGGACAACAATTGCTGGCCTCCCTAGAAACGAGTAGAGCATATTAGACCAGTGCAGTACGAAGAAATCCACCGACTAGCAGCGCACAGCACAAAGGTCAAAGATATCCTATCCTAACCTAGCGAAAAGTACTACAACCAAACGTAAGTAAATTGATCCTAACGAGACTAAACCACAATTGCTGGCCTTCCCATCACCAGGCAGAAGATATTAGATGTCAGTGGAACGCAGAAGTCTACAGAATGGACGTTTATGGCAGAAAAGTCAATGCTATCCATAGCTGACACGAACTTACCAGAAAAAAGGTAAACGTAACCGGACTAAAGGTAACGTGTTGAGGCCACCACTGCTGCCATTCACAGAGACCAGCACAACATATTAGAGTACAGAAGAGCGCGGAAATACACAGAATAGCAGGGTATAACACAAAAGACGAAGATACCCTAACACTACCTGTCCCAACCAAACCTAACCAAACGTAGCATAACTCATAGTATCATGCCGATACCATAATTAATGGCCGCCCCAGATCCAAGCAGAACGTACCAGAGCACAGTAGAGCGCAGAAATGAACCGAGTAGCATCGTGTAGCAAAAAAGTAAAGGCTATCATGTCCTTACAACAAAATCGTGGCATAACCAAACGCAACCAAGCTCAACCTAACGAGCCGAGATGACTATTGGTGGCCTCCACAGAGCCAAGCAGAAGATATGGTAAAGCAGGGGGCTGAAATTCACCGCATGGTAGTGTATAGCATAAAAGTTGATGGTATCCTAACCTAACCTGACCCAACATAACCAGACCAAACGTAGCCCAACACAACGTAATGTGCCGAGACCGCTATTGCCTGCCCCCACGTTGTCAAGCAGAATATACTAGAGCGCGGTAGAGTGCGGGAATGGACAGAGTACCAGCGTGTAGAGGAAAAAGTCGAAGCTACTCCATCCTAACATAATAAACCGTGACATCGACAAACGTAACATCTCTCTACTTAAGGTGCCGCCAACACTATTGCTAGCTTCCCCACTGCCGAGCAGAACATAGTACGGGGGAGTAGGGATCACAGATCCATAGAATCGCAGTGTATTGCACAAGAGTCAAAGATACCCTATTCCATCCTAACCAAACGTAACATAGTCGAACGTAGCAGAACTGAACTTAACGTACCGAGACCGCAATTGCTGTCCTACCCAGAGCCAAGCAGAATATACTGGGGAACAGTAGGGCGCATAAATCCTCCGCACTGCGGTGTAGAGCACATAAGTTAAGTATATCCAGACCAGACCTGAACTAACCTAAACCAACCAAACGTAGCCTAACACAACATAACGTGCCGCGGCTACTATTGCTGGTCTACCCTGGGCCAAGCAGAAAATGTTAGAGCATAGCACACCGCAGAAATTCACCGAATAACACTATACAGCACGATTGTCGAAACTATCCTGACCAAACCTGTCATAATCTAACCTAACCGAACGTAGCCTAACTCGACCTAACGAGCGGATGCCGCTATTGCTGGCCATCCCAGAACGAAGCGGAAAATATTAGAGTACAGTAAAACGCTGTAGTCCACCGAATAGCAGTGTATAGCACAAAAGACACGCCGGCCCTATTCTAACCTAACCAAGCGTAACGAAACCAAACGTAACATAACTCAAACTAACCTACCGACACCATCGTTACTGGACACGCCAGAGCAAAACAGAACACATTCCAGCATAGTAGAGAGATGAAATCCCGCGAATGACAGTGTACAGTACAAAAACAGAGGCTAACCAATCCTAACATGACCAACCGTCCCAGTAGCTAGCATAACGTAACTCAAGCCAACTTGCCGAGGCCGCAGTTACTGGCCTCCCCAGGGCCAGTACGAACAAGGTAGAGCTCAGTAGAGAGTAATAATTCGCCTAATAACAGTGTTTGGCACAATAGTCAAGGCTACCGTATCCTAACCTATCCAAACGTAACACAACCGAATGTAACCTAACTCAATCTAACGTGCCGAGGATACTACTATTGGCCTCTACAGAGCCGAGCAGAACATACTAGGGTACAGCAGAGCGCAGATGTGCACCGAATAGCAGCTTACAGCGCAAAGGTCAAAGCTAACCTAGCCTAACCTAACCAAACGTAACAGAACCATACGTAACCTAATACAACCTGACGTGCCTGGACAACTATTACTGTCCGCCTCGGAGCCAACCAGAATATACTAGAGCACAGTAGAGCGCAGAGATCCGCCTCATCGCAGTGTAAAGCGTAAGATTCAAAGACAGCCTAACCTAACCTGACCCAACCTATCCGAAACAAACGTAGCCTAACATAACGTATCACTATTTCCGGCGCTCCTTGAGCCAAGCTGAACTCATTAGAGCACTGTGGGGTGCAGAAATCCACCGAATAGCAGTGTACAGAGCAAATGGGAGAGGTAGCCCCTCCTAACCTAACCAATCGTAACGTAACCAGACGTAACATAACTCAACCTAGCGTGACACGACTGCTATTGCTGTCCTCCACAAGGCAAGCAGAACATATCACGGGACAGCAGAAAGCAGAAATCCATAGACACGCAGTGTATAGCAGAGAAGTCAGAGCTGTCCGGGCGTACACCAAACAAATATATCCTAAGCAAGCGAAGCCTGACTCAACAAAACTCGCCGCAACCACTATTGCTGGGAGCCTCAGATTCAAGCAGTATACAGTAGAGCACAGTAGTGCGCAGGAGTCGACAGAAAAACAGTGTATACCACGCAGGACAAAGCCATAATAACCCGACACAAGCAAACATAGTCTAACCAAACGTAGCATAGCTATACCTAACGTTCCGAGAGCACCATTTATGGCCACTCCAAAGTCGAGCAGAGTATGGTAGAGCACAGCAGAGCGCAGAAATCCACCGAGTAAGAGACCACGCAAAGAAAGTCGAAGCTATCCACACCTAACCCAAACAGACATAACCTAACCAAACGGAACCTAACAGAATCTAATGTGCCGAAACCGCCATTGATGCCCTCCCCAGTGCCATGCAGAATATACTAGGCACAGTATAGCACCGATTGCCATCAAATAGCAGCGTATATCACAAAACAATGTATAACCCTGTCTAGCCTGACCTAATCAAACCAAACCAACCGTGGACAAACTAAACTTTACGTGCCGACGCCGCTAATTCTGGCCTCTCCAGTGCCATGCAGAACATACTACAGCACAATAGAACGACGAATTCCAACGAATGGCATTGTATGCCGCAGAAGCCATAGATATCATAACAAACCCTGGTCCAACCTAACCTAACGTAACATAGCTCAACCTATCGTGTCACGGCCACTATTGCTGGCCACGACAGAGACAAGCAGAGTATATCAGAGCAATGCAAAGCGCGGTGATCCACCGAATGACAGTGCACAGTGTTAAAGTGAAAGTTATCCTATCCTAACCAAGCCAAGCGTGATATAGGCTAGCCCGACGTAATCCAACCTAACATGTCTAGACCACTATTGCTGGTCTCATCATCGCCAAGCAGAACATATTAGAGGGGAGCAGATTTCAGAAGCCCACATAATGGCAGTGCATAGCAGAAAAGTCGCAGCTGTCATAACCTGACCCAAGCTAGCAGCACCTAACCAAACGTACAACTATTGCCGCCATACCCTGAGTCAAGCGGAATATATCAGCGGAGTGTAGATCGCAGAAATCCTTGGAACAGCAGTGTATTGCAGACAATTCAAAGCTATCCAAACCCAACCCAAACAAATATAACCTAACTAAATGGAGCTTGACGCAACATAAAGAGCAGCGACCAGTATTGCCGGCGCCCAGGAGCAAGGCAGAGCATTATACGGGATAGTAGAGCGCAGAAATCCATAGTATCGCAGTATATAGCAGACAAATCGAAGATACCCAGACCTAAACCAAGCCAACACATGACCAAACGTATTCTATCGCAACCTTATAAGCCGAGACCACTATCACATGCTTCCCAGGAGCCAAGCAGAAGGCGACCGTATCACAGTATAGTTAACAGAAGTCAAAGATAACCCAGCCCGTTCCAATTAAACCGAACATGGCCCGACGAAGCCTTAATCAACCAAACGTGCGGAGACAACCATTGCTGGCCTCCCGAGAACAAAGCTGAGCATACTTGATCACAGCGGTGCGCAGAAAACCACGGAATTGCTGTGTGCAGCACAAAAGTCAAAGCTACCGTAGCCTAATATAGCCAAACATAACATAACCGATCGTAGCATAATTCAACCTAACTTGCCTAGACCACTTCTGCTTAACACCCCAGAGCCGTGCTGAATATATTAGAGCGCAGTGTAGCGCAGAAAACCGCCGCAATTCTGCGTAAAGCACAAAAGTAGAATATAACGTAACCTAATCTGTCCTAGCCCAATCTAACCAAACGTAGCACAACCCAGCGTTCCTTGCTGAGACCACTATTGCTGGCTTTCCCGGGGCCACGCTGAACATATCAGATAACAATGGAGCGCAGAAATCCGCCGAATAGCATTGTATAGCACAAAAGTCTAGGCTATCCTCTCTTAATCGTAACATAACCAACCGTAGCCTAACAAAATCTAACGTGCAGCGGTCACTATTGCTGGACTCCGCAGAGTAGAGCAGAGTAAAGTAGAGCTCAGGAGGGTGCAGAAATCCACTGAATAACAGTCTATGCCAAAAAAGTTAATGCTATTCAGACCTAACCCATACAAACATAATCTAACCAAACGTAACCTAACGCAAACTAACGTGCCTAGACCACTCCCCATCGCCAACCAGAGCATGTGACAGGAGTGCAGAGCGCAGAAGCCAAAATAATGTCAGTGCATAGCAGAAAATTCGGAGCTATCTTAGGCAGACCCAAGCTAACCTGACTTAACCAAACGTAACATAACTGAAACTAACGTGACACGACAACTAGTTCTGGCCTCTCCAGTGCAACGCAGAGCATATTTGATCACAGTAGAGGTCAGAAATCCACCAAATAGCAGCGTATAGCACAAAAATCAAAGCTATTCTGTCCTAACCTGTCCAAACGTGACATGACCAAACGTAACCCAACACAACCTAACATGTCTAGAACGCTATTGCCGACATCCACCGATCCAACCAGAATACACTAGAGCAGAGTAGAGTGTAGGAATCCGCCAAATAGCAGTGTACAGCACGAAAACCAAATCTATCCCGTCGTATCCAAACCAAATGTAACATGCCTAAACGTAAAATGACTCTACCTAACGTGCTGCGACCACTATTGCTGGCCTCCCCAGTGCCAAGCGGAATATACCGGAGCACAATAGAGCGCAGAATTGCAACGAATAGCAGTGTATGCCGCGAAAATCAAGGCTATGCCAACCTAACCACAACTGACACAACATAACCACCCGTAGCCTAACTGAACCTAACGTCTCGAAACCGCTATTGCTAGCCTCCCCAGGGTCAAGAAGAGCCTGCTAAAGCACACGGGAGCGCAGAGGTCCACCGAATAGCAGTGTGTAGCACAGAAGTCAAAGCCATTCTTGCTCGAATTAACCAAACGTTACATAATCGAACGTAACATAACTCAACCTAACGTGTCTCGATCACAATTGCATGCTCAACTTAACCAAACGTTACATAATCGAACGTAACATAACTCAACCTAACGTGTCTCGATCACAATTGCAACATGACCAAACGTAACCCAACACATCCTAACATGTCTAGAACGCTATTGCCGACATCCACCGATCCAACCAGAATACACTAGAGCAGAGTAGAGTGTAGGAATCCGCCAAATAGCAGTGTACAGCACGAAAACCAAATCTATCCCGTCGTATCCAAACCAAATGTAACATGCCTAAACGTAAAATGACTCTACCTTACGTGCTGCGACCACTATTGCTGGCCTCCCCAGTGCCAAGCGGAATATACCGGAGCACAATAGAGCGCAGAATTGCAACGAATAGCAGTGTATGCCGCGAAAATCAAGGCTATGCCAACCTAACCACAACTGACACAACATAACCACCCGTAGCCTAACTGAACCTAACGTCTCGAAACCGCTATTGCTAGCCTCCCCAGGGTCAAGAAGAGCCTGCTACAGCACACGGGAGCGCAGAGGTCCACCGAATAGCAGTGTGTAGCACAGAAGTCAAAGCTATTCTTGCTCAACTTAACCAAACGTTACATAATCGAACGTAACATAACTCAACCTAACGTGTCTCGATCACAATTGCTGACCTCCCCAGAGCCAAGAGAAATGTACTAGAGCAGAGTAGAGCGCACGAAACTGGCGTATTGCTGCGTAAACCACAAAAGTCAGAGATATACATACCTAACTTGACCTAACCAAACCCTTCAAAGCGTAGCCTAACACAGCATAACGTGCCGAGACCTCAATCTCTTTTTTTCCTGCGTCCAAGTTGAAAATATTGGGGCACACTAGAGCGCTGAAATCCACCGCATAAAAATCTATAGCACAAAAGTCACAGCTATCCAAACCTAACATAACCAAGCGTAACATATCTCTACCTAACGTGCCTAGACCATTAGCGCTGACTTCCACAGGGGCAATCAGAATATACCAGAGCACCGAGAAGCGCAGAGACATATCTCTACCTAACGTGACTAGACCATTAGCGCTGACTTCCACAGGGGCAATCAGAATATACCAGAGCACCGAGAAGCGCAGAAACCATCCACAATGCAGTGTAAAGCACAAAGGTCAGAGATATACTGACCTAACCTGACCTAATCTAACCGAACCAATCGTAGCCTAACTCAGCATGACGGGATGATACCACTATTGCTGTCTTTCCCAGAGACAAGCTGCACATGCTAGAGCACAGTAGAGTGCAATGGTCCGCCGAATGGCAGTTTACAACGCAAGAGTCAAAGCTATACTCTCCTAACCTAACCAATCGTATCATACCCAAACGTAACCTAACACAACCTGCCGGGAAGCGACCACTATTGCTGGAATCCCTAGAGTCGTGCAGAATTTAGTAGAGCAGAGTAGAGCGCAGAAATCCACCGAATAGCAGTTTATGGTCCAAAATTCAAAGTTACCCTATCCTAACCTAACCATGCGAAACATGACCAAAAGTAACCTAACTCCTCCTAACTGCCCTACACCGCTATTGCTGACCTACACTGAGCCAAGCAGAATAGACTAGACCAAAGCAGAGCCCAGAAATCCGCGGCGATGCTATGTAAAGCACTAAAGTCAAAAATACCCTAACCTAACCAGGCCTAACCTGTACCAATAAAACGTGGCAAAACACAACATAACGTGCCGAGACCAATATCGCAGTTTTTCCCATAGACAAGCTGAAAATATGAGATCGCAATAAAACGCAGAAATCTGCCGATTATCAGTGTGTAGGACAAACGTCAGCTACCGTATTCTAACCTATCCAATCGAAACATTCCGTAACGAAACCTGACACAACCTAACGTGCAGCGACCACTACTGCTGCACTCCGCAGGGTCGGGAAGAGTACAGTAGAGCACAGTATAGCCAAGGATTCCATAGAATAGCTGTGTTGAGCTCTAAAGTCAGAGACATCCCAATCGCACCGAACCAAATCACACATGACCAAACGTAACCTGGCACAACCCAACGTGCCGCGTCCACCATTTCTGGACTCCCCAGAGCAAATCATAGTATATTACAGCACAATAGATCGCAGAAATCCAACCAACAGCAATGTACAGCGCAAAAGTACCAACCTAGCGTAATCAAACATAACCTATCTCCACCTAGAGCCACAAAGCCACTGTTGCTGTTCTCACCAGAGCCAACCAGAGTATCCTACAGCACGGTAGATCTCAGACATCAGCCGCGATTCAGCGTATAGCACAAAAGTCAAATATATCCGAATAATGTAGCCTGACCAAACATAACCCAACCAAACGTAGCCTAACACAGCGTAACGTGTGAAGACCACGATTGCTGCCTTCTCGGAGCCAAACTGAACATTACTGGCTTCCGTGGAGCGCGGCAATCTCCCGAAGAGCAGTGTATGTCGCAAAGGTCAAAGCTAGCCCCTCATAACCTAACCAACTCTAACGTAACCGAAAGAAACATAACACAACCTAACTTGACGCGATCCCTATTGCTGGCATCGCTAGAGCCAAGCAGAACATAATAGAGGAGAGGAGCGTACAGAAATCCATATAAACAGAGAGGAGGGCAGAAAAGTCGAGGTTGTCCCAACCTAACCAAAGGTAATGTAACATAACAAAACGTATCCTGTCTGAACCTAAGGTGCCGGAACCACTGTTGCTGGCCTCCTCTGAGCCAAGCAGAGCATACTAGAGCATAGCAGGACGCAGAAATCCGACGAAAAGCAGAGTATAGCACGAAACTCAAAGCTACCCCGTCCAAGACTAACAAAACGTAATATAAACACACGTCACCTAACTGAACCTAACGCGCCGAGGCCACTATTTCTGGCCCCCGCATAGAAATGCAGAACGCACTAGCGAGCAGTAGCGCGTATTGACGCGATCCCTATTGCTGGCATCGCTAGAGCCAAGCAGAACATAATAGAGGAGAGGAGCGTACAGAAATCCATATAAACAGAGAGGAGGGCAGAAAAGTCGAGGTTGTCCCAACCTAACCAAAGGTAATGTAACATAACAAAACGTATCCTGTCTGAACCTAAGGTGCCGGAACCACTGTTGCTGGCCTCCCCTGAGCCAAGCAGAGCATACTAGAGCATAGCAGGACGCAGAAATCCGACGAAAAGCAGAGTATAGCACGAAACTCAAAGCTACCCCGTCCAAGACTAACAAAACGTAATATAAACACACGTCACCTAACTGAACCTAACGTGCCGAGGCCACTATTTCTGGCCCCCGCATAGAAATGCAGAATGCACTAGCGAGCAGTAGCGCGTAGAAGCGGTCTGCTTTGCAGTGAACAGCACAAGACTCAAAGACATCCTGTCCATACATAGCATAACCTTCCCTATCCGAACGCAATATAGCTGAACCAAACGTGCCACGACCACTACTTCTGGCGATCCCAGAGGTAGACGAGCTATGGTGGAGCACGGTAGAGCACAGAAGTCTATAATAATTCTGTGTTGAGCACAAAAGTCAAAGCTATCTTGACCTAGAACAGCTTAACCTATCCTAGCCGAAAGTAATCTGACTTAGCGTAACGTGCCGCGACCGGAATTGCTAGCTTCCAAATAGCCAAGCAGAGAATAATAGAGGAGGATGGAGCGCAGAAAACCATAGAATTGCAGTGTATAGC
>NW_016928183.1:16495-18453 GCF_001483705.2 Eufriesea mexicana
CATTCCTGAAGCCAAGCTGCACATGCTAGAGCACAGCAGAACGTAGAAAACCACCGAATAGCAGTGTATATCACAAAAGTCAAAGCTATCATAGCATGACATATCCAAGCACAACACAGCCAAAAGTAACCTATCCCAACCTAACGTGCCTAGACATCCTCATCGCCAACCAGAGCATATTAGAGGGGAGCAGAGCGCAGAAGCCCATATAATGGCAGTGTATAGCAGAAAAGCCGAATGCATCGTAACCTGGCCCAAGCGAACCAAACTTAACCAAACGTAACATAACTGAACCTAACGTGAAGCGACCTCTATTGGTATCCTCCCCAGAGCAAAGCAGAGCTTACTAGATCACAGTAGAGGTCAGAAATCCACCAAATGGCAGCGTATAGCCCAAAAGTCAAAGCTATCCTGTCCTAACATTGCCAAACGTGGCATGACCCAACGTAACCTAACTCCACCTGGCAGACCTGCACCACTGCTGTTGACCTGCCCAGAGCCAAGCAGAATATACTATAACACAGCAGATCACAGACATCCGCGGAATTTCAGTGTGTAGCACAAAGGTCAGAAATTACCTAACCTATCCTGACCTAACCTAACCCAACCGAACGTCGCCCAACTCAACATAACGTGCCAATGCCACTATTGCTGGCCTCCGCCGTGCCAAGCGGAACATACCGGAGCACAGTAGAGCGCTGGTATCCACCGAGTAACAGAGTGCAGCACAAAAGTCATAGCCATCATAACCAACCCTATCAGAGCCTAGCCCAACCAAACGTAACTTAACATAACCTATAGTGTCACGACAACTATGAATGGCCACCGCAGGGTCGGGCAGAGTATAGTACAGCAGTATGGAGTACAGAAGTCCACCAGACTGTAATGTATAGCGCAAAAGTCACAGTTGTCCTTTCTTAACATAAGCCAGCGTACCACATCCAAGCGTCAGGTAGTCCAACCTTCTTGCCCAGGCCACTATCACAGGCCTCCTAGTGCCGAGTGGAAATACAGGAGCACAGTAGAGCGCAGACATGTATCGGACAGCAGTGCAAACCACGAAAGTCGAAGCTATGTAAAACTTATCCGAACCAACGTAACCTAACCAAACGTAGCCTAACTCAGCCTAACGTGCCGCGACCACAATTGCTGGCATCGACAGAGCCAAGCAGGGTATATTAGAGAACAGTAGAGCGCAAAAATCCAACGAATAGCGGTGTATACCACATAAGTCGAAGCTACACTTGCCTAACCTAACGAAATGTAGCACAACCAAACATAACCGTACTCCACCTGACCGCATTACACCACTACTGCTGAACTCCACAGAGCCAAGCAGGTCATATGAAAGCACAGTGGAGCGCTGAAATAACCAAGTAGTGGTGTATACCACAAAAGTCGATTCCTTCCTCCCCTAACCTAATATAACATAACATGTCCAACCGAAGCTTATCTCACCATTTCGTGCCACAACTACTATTGCTGGCCTCCCCAGTGTCGAGCAGAATACAATAGAGCAACATAGAGCGCAGAAGGCCACCGAAGAGCGGTTTATGCCACGAAAGACAAAGCCATCCATACCAAACGCATACTAACACAACTTAACCAAACGTAACCTAACAGAGCTTGTCGTGTCGATACTACTATTGCTGGTCTCACCAGATCCGAGCAGGGTAGAGTAGAGCACAGCGGATCGCAGAGAGCCGCCGCATACCATTGTAAAGCACAAAAGTCAAAGATATCCTAACATAACCAGACCTAACCGAACCTAACCAAATGTAGGATAACTGAACCTAGCGTACCGAGACGGCTATTGCCGGCATCCCCGGAGAAAAGCAGAATATGATAGAGCGCAGTGGAGCATAGAAGTCCAAAGAATATCAGTGTTGAGCACATATGTCAAAGCTAACCTAACGTAGCCCAAAGTAAACTAACCTAACCAAACGTAATATATCTCT
>NW_016928183.1:21279-22335 GCF_001483705.2 Eufriesea mexicana
CTCCCCAGATTCGGGTAGGGTAGAGCAGAGCAACGTAGAGCGCACAATTCCACCGAGCCGCAGTGTACGTTACATAGTCGCGGATGTACCAACCCAAACTGACCTAACCTGTCCTAACCTAATGTAGCGTAACTGATAGTTACGTGCCGCGACCACTGCTGCTGGCGTCCCAAGAGCCAAGCGGAGCATAGTAGACACCGTAGATCACTGAAATCCACAGAATAATAGCGTATAGCTCGTAATTCGTAGGTATCCTAACCAAACTCATCCTAACGTTACCTAACCAAAGATAACCTAACCCAATACAACGTGCAACGACCACTATTTCTCGCCTCCACAAAGTCGAGCAGAGTAGAGTAGAGCAACGTGGAGCACAGAAATCCTCCGAATAGCAGTGTACAGCACGAAAGTCAAAGATAACCAGGCCGACCGTCAGGTAACCTATCCGAAACATACGTAACATATCCCACCCTACCGTGTCGAGAACAACATTGCTAGCCTCGCCATAGCCAAGCAGAATATATTGGAACACGGTTGAGCGCAGATATACGCGGATATCAGTGTATGGAACGAAAGTATAAGATACCCTATCATATGCTCACCAAACGTAGCACGATCAAACGTAGCCTAACACAAGCTAACCAGCCGATACCACTATTGCTGGCCTACCCAGCGCTAAGCAGGATATCTTACAGCACAGCAGTGCGCAGAAACCCACCGGATT
The DNA here is from genome assembly GCF_001483705.2 of Eufriesea mexicana. Taxonomy (NCBI): domain Eukaryota; kingdom Metazoa; phylum Arthropoda; class Insecta; order Hymenoptera; family Apidae; genus Eufriesea; species Eufriesea mexicana. Next base: position 22,004 of record NW_016928183.1, read on the forward strand.
GCAGCGTATAGCACAAAAGCCGTAGACACTCTAACGTAACCATCCAAACCTAACCAAACGCAACGAAAACTAACTCAACCTAACATGCAGATACCGCTATTATTGGCCACCCCTGTGCCAAGCAGAACTTATTAGACCAATGGCCACCCCTGTGCCAAGCAGAACCTATTAGACCGCACTAGAGCACAGAAATTCGCCGAATAGCAGTGAATGGCACAAAAGTCAAAGTAAACGCCGAATAGCAGTGAATGGCACAAAAGTCAAAGTAGCCTATCCTAACCTAGCAGAACGTAAAATAACCGAACGTGACCTAACTTAAACTAACATGACGA
>NW_016928184.1:0-1119 GCF_001483705.2 Eufriesea mexicana
GGTAGCATAGGATTGGCTGGACTTGGTTAGGATTGCTTTGACTTTTCTGCTATACACTGCTACTCGGACGATTTAAACGCTCTATATTGCTCTGCTATACTCTGCTTAGCTCTTGAGATGCCAGCAATAGCGGTCGTGGAACGGCAGTATGTGTAACGTTACGTCTGCTTATGCTGCGTTTTGATATGATAGGATCGTGTAGATTTGATTTTTGCGCTATGCGCTGATATTCCGTGGACTTCAACGTCGTACATTGCTCTGCTGTGATCTGCGTGCCTCTCGTGAAGCGAGCAATGGTGGTCGTGGCACCCCAGCTTTGGGTACGTTACGTTTGGATACGTTGCGTTTGGTCAGGTTTGGAGGGGATAGTTATGACCTTTGTCCTATACACTGTTGTTCGGTGGATTCCTGCCCTCTACTCTGCTACACTGTAATCTGCATGGCCCTGTGGAGGTCAGCACTAGCGGTCGTGGCACGTTAGTGTGAGTTACGTTACGTTTGGTTAGGTTAGGTTACGTAGCGTTATGGTAGGTTAGCACCGACTTTGTGCCGCACACTGCTATTCTATGGTCTCCTGCGCTCATTTGTGCGCTATCAAACTCTGCTTGACTCTGTAGACGCCAGGAATGGTGCTCTCCGCGCGGTATGTTGAGTCATGTCACGTTTGGCTTCGTCAGGTTTTGGTACGTTTGGTCGGGATATCTACTGCTTTTGCGCTATACACTGCTTTTCGGGAGATTTCAGGGTTTTACATTGCTCTGCTATAATCTGCTTAGCTTTGGTGTTTCCAGCAGCAGTGGTGGTGGCACGTTAGTTTAGGTTACGTTACGTCTGCTTATGCTACGTTTGGTTAGGTTAGGATAGTTTAACCATGAATCTTGTGCTATAAACAGATATTTGGTGGTTTCATGCGCTCTTCATAGATGTACTATACACTGCTCAACCCTGCGTATGCCTGGAAGAGTGATAGGCTCGTCAGGTAGAGTTATGTTACGTTTGGTTATATTACGTTAGTATATGTTAGGACATGATAGCTTCGGATTTCGTGTCATACACTGACATTCGGTGGATTTTTACGCGCTATATTGCTGTACTATACTTTACTAGACTCTGGGGAGT
>NW_016928185.1:0-228 GCF_001483705.2 Eufriesea mexicana
CATTGGTGGACAGAAATAATGGTCTCGGCACGTTAGGTTCTGTTAGGTTGCGTACAGTTGGGTCAGGCTAGGAAGGTTTGGTTAGGATTTCTTTGCCTTTTGTGCTATACACTGCTATTTGGAGCGTCCCCGCGATCTACACTGCTCTACTATACTCCGCTCAACGCTGCGGAGGCCAGCAGCAGAGGTCCAGGCACGTCATATTGGGTCACGCTGCCTTCGGTTATG
>NW_016928186.1:0-386 GCF_001483705.2 Eufriesea mexicana
ATATCGTGGTGAGGTGACTTTCTTGCATAAATTAGGAGGAAAGATTCTATTGGCCAGCTGTGGCCATTGCAATTATATAGTATCTGGATGGAAAATTCAATTTTATAGACATTTTCGACGAATATCGTGGTGAGCTGTCATCGTTGCATAAATAAGGAAGAACGATTCTATTGGCACGCTATAGCCACTGCAGTGCAATAGAATCTGGCTGCCAAATTCAATTTTATAGACATTCTCGGCTAATATCGTGGTGTGGTAGCTTTCGTGCATAAATAAGGAGGAAATATTCTATTGCCGCGCTATAGCCGATGCAGTGCTGTAGGATATGGCCGGAATATTCAATCTTACTGCCATTTTCGACGAATATCGCGGTGACCTAGCTTTCT
>NW_016928187.1:0-513 GCF_001483705.2 Eufriesea mexicana
GAATATCTGCTCTCTACTGTGATCTACTATTCCGTGCTTATCTCTGGGATTTCCAGAAATAGTGGCAGCGGAGCGTCAGGATGTGTTTTGTCACGATTGGTTAGATTACTTTGTTTGCGTTTGGTCAGGTTTTCTCTGACATCCGTGCTAAAGCTACCATTCTGTGGAACTCTGTGCATTACTCTCTCCCAGTATGCACTGCTTGGCGATGGGAAGTCCAGCAATATTGTGTTTGGTAGTTTAGGTTGGAAATGGTTACGTTCGGTTATGTTAGGTTAGGTCAGTCTATGCTATGATTTCTTCTACTTATCTGCTTTTAACTTCATTGCGACGGATTTCTGCGCTCTAATGCGCTCTGGTATATTCTGCTTTGCTCTGGAGAGCTCAGTAATAGTGGTTCAGGCACGTATGGCTGGGTTAGGTTACGGTCGGTTATGTTATGTTGGGTTAGGTTAGGCTGGGTTAGCTTTGACTTTTGTGCTATACACTGCTATTCGGTGGACTTCTTCGCTC
>NW_016928188.1:0-502 GCF_001483705.2 Eufriesea mexicana
ACTGCTATTTGAATGATTTCTGCGCCCGACATTGATCTAGTATCTTCAGCTCCAATCTGTGGATGCGGGCAATAGTGGTCGTGGCGCATCAGCTTGAGTTAGGCTGCGTTTGGCTAGGTTATGTTTGGTTATGTATGGTTAGGGTAGCTTGGACTTTCGTGCTATACACTAATTATCAGGTCGATTTCTCTGATCTACTGTGCTCTCTGACATTATGCTTTGCCCTGGGGAGGCCAGGGGCAGTGGTCACGGCACGTTTTGTTGAGCTATGCTACGATCGGTTATGTTAGGTTATTTCTGGTTTGGTCAAGATATCTTCAACTTTTCTGCTATACACTGCTATTTGGTGGATCTCTGCGCTCAGTATTGCTCTACTGCACTCTGCTCGACCGTGAGGAAGCGAGCATTAGTGATCGCGGCACGTTAAGTCGAATTATGATACGTTTGGTTAGGTTAGGATTGGCTACGTTTGATTAGTATAGCTTCCACTTTCGAGCTGTAC
>NW_016928189.1:0-2583 GCF_001483705.2 Eufriesea mexicana
GTGGCTCTCAGAGTGAACTATCGATTATAGTCACCTAACGTTTGATGCACGTTGCGTATATCTAAAGGGTGATTATGGTCATCTGATGTTAGACACTCACGATGTACCATCGGTGACTATAGTCACCTGTATGGCACTCCTTGCGTGTGTATTATGGGCGATTATAGTCATCTAATGTTTGATACTCGTGATATAATACCAGTGACTATAGTCGCCTGTATGGCAATCCTTGCGTGTGTATTATGGATTATTATAGTCATTTAATGTTTGACACTCGTGATATAATACCAGTGACTATAGTCACCTGTCTGACAATCGTTACGAATGTACTAACGGTGATTATAGTCATCCTATCTGTGGCTCTCAGAGTGAACTATCGATTATAGTCACCTAACGTTTGATGCACGTTGCGTATATCTGAAGAGTGATTATGGTCATCCGATGTTTGACACTCACGATGTACCATCGGTGACTATAGTCACCTGTATGGCATTCCTTGCGTGTGTATTAAGGATGATTATAGTCATCTAATGTTTGACACTCGTGATTATAATACCAGTAACTATAGTCATCTGCCTGACAATCGTTACGGATGTACTAACGGTGATTATAGTCATCCTATCTGTGGCTCTCAGAGTGTCCTATCGATTATAGTCACCTAACGTTTGATGCTCCTTGGGTATATCTTAACGGTGATTATGGTCATCCGATGTTTGACACTCACGATGTACGGTGTCATCGATGGCTATAGTCACCTGACTGGCCCTCTTTGCGCGTGTATTAACGGAGATTATGGTCATCCAACGTTTGACGCTCACAGTGAACTGTCAATGATCCACTGGCCACCTGTCTGACACTCATCGTGTATATCTTAGCAATTATAGTCATCCAATCTCCGATTCTCATACTGTACAATCCACATCTATAGTCACCTAACGACTAACATTCTCGACATACAAACAGTGATTTTATTCACACCATTAGTAAAACAGAGAGTACATTCAGTTGACATTTCGATTATTTTACCAATGTCATAAAACCTCTTCATCAAAATTGAAGTCAAGTAACCAAAACTGTGAAAAGCTATCTAACCTAATCCTCAGTTTCACCTTTTTCCTCTTTACCCGACTCTCTTCGAGTTAGCTCCAAGTCCAGAACGATCTCCACGCTCGAGGATCATCGAAGAACTAGTCTGACAGAAAAGGAGACCAATAGTAAAATATGATATCCAACTCCCTGAACGAAGATTAACCTAGCCAAGTTCACGGCACTCGCCTCGATGGTTCTTCCTTTGAACAGTCTTTAAGCGCTCCTTAAACGCTCCACCCTTTGTGGACACCAAGACCTATCCCTTCGTTGAACGACTGGAAGAGGCTGTACCCGAAAATCTGAAGGCAGGTCTGCGTCGAAACTGCCTGCTGAAACGTGTAATAACCGCGATCGTCCGGAAGGACCATTCGTCTCTTTGCTGTTTAGGTCACGGAGTCGCATAGGTGATCGATCGTGTTAACCCTTTCGCTTCTGACAAAGTGTGGCCGCTGAGGATGGAACGAGATACCGAGGAGTCGACAGTGACATAGGGAGTTCTATGACAAGTGACATAACGTATATGGTGTGAACGTATATACGTGTTCTGTGTATAGGAGTGTCCATTTTTCGAGGTGCATACGGAGTGTCCTAAGGGATGATACTTGACAGGGCTGTATCCGTGATCTGCGTTCGTGATCTCGTGTTGAGATGAAGTGGAACACTGTGAGATGAGAATTATGTGAAATAATTCTTTTTTTTCTTTGGTGTTTGTTTAAAATACTTTATTGCTAAATCGTGAGACACCCTGTATGTGCGTTCTTCGCATATGCGTGACCATTCTTCAAGAACGTACACTATCATGCATAAATATATTGGACACATCCGCATTATCGCAAATGGATGAATTATAGTTGAAGCAGGACTCCCTTCTACACCATATAAAACAGGCAATGTCTGAATAACTTGTATGGTAAATAACGAATGTGAATACTGGTACGGTATATCAAAATTGTTTAAAATTATCGAAGAATAACACTAAATTTAAATAAATTATCAAATTATTTGTTAAAAAATTTTTGAATAAATAAATAATTTTACACACTCTACATCTCGATACTATTCATCAATATCAATTATTAGAGAAGTATATTACAATTTGGTATATCAGGTATAATAATTAGACTTATATAGTCCAATTATAAAATTAGTCTACGAGCTACAAATTTTTTAATAATAAATTAATAATCAACCTCGAGAATCTTTTAACCATATCGTATATAGTGTGCAGAAATATTTACAAACAATAGTATATATATACTATCAATCATAAAAATGTTTATTACCCTAATTTTTGTGAAATATTGTACAATACAAAATTATAGAAGAATAATATTGAATTTAAATAAATTATCATATTATAGAAACTACTTGCTAAATATGTTAAAAAATTTTGGATAAATAAATAATTCTACACACTCTAAATCTCGATACTATTCATCAATATCAATTATCAGAGAAGTATATTACAATTTGGTATATCAGGTATAATAATTA
>NW_016928191.1:0-651 GCF_001483705.2 Eufriesea mexicana
CTCAGCGCGATATTAGTCGAATATGTCAATAAAATTGAATCTTCCAGCCAGATTCTACAGCACCGCACTGGATATAGCACGCCAAAAGTATCTTTCCTCCTTACCTATGCATGGAAGATAGCTCACCACGGTATAAGTCGAAAATGTCAATAAAATTGAATTTTCCAGGCAGATTCTATAGCATTGCGACGGCTATAGAACGCCAGCTGAATTCTTCTTCCTTATTTATGCAAGAAAGGTGTCTCACCACGATATTAGACGGAAATGTCAATAAAATTGAATTTTCCAGGCAGATTCTATAGCATTCCGACGGCTACAGCCCGCCAATTGAATCCTTCCTCCTTATTTACGAAAGAAAATAGCTCACCATGATATTAGCCGAAAACGTCAATAAATTTGAATTTTCCAACCACATTCTATATCATTGCAATGACTATAGCACGCCAGCATAATTCTTCCGCCTTATTTACGCAAGAAAGGTGGCTCACCATGATATTTGTCGGAAATGTCAATAAAATTGAATTTTCCTGCCAGAGTCCATAGCATTGCGTAGGTTATAGGACGCCAACTGTATCTTTCCCCCTTACGTATGCAAGGAAGTTAGGTCACCATGATATTAGTCGAAAATGTCAACAAAATTGTATTTTCGGC
>NW_016928192.1:0-2719 GCF_001483705.2 Eufriesea mexicana
CAATGGCAAGTACAGCCATCTACTTGCCAGAGAATTGGTCTATCCAAAGTCTATAACCTGTTATAGAGTGGTGAGTAGATGGCATAAAGCCTTCAATTCAATGGCAAGTACAGCCATCTACTTGCCAGAGAATAGGCCTATGCAAAATCTATAATCGGTTATAGCTTGGTGAATAGATCGCTTGACGCCTGCAATCCAATGCATCAATCCAATGGCATGTACAGACATCTACTTGCCAGGGAATAGGCCTATTCAAAATCGATAATCGGTTATAGCTTGGTGAATAGATCGCTTGACGCCTGCAATCCAATGCATCAATCCAATGGCATGTACAGACATCTACTTGCCAGGGAATAGGCCTATTCAAAATCGATAATCGGTTATAGCTTGGTGAATAGATCGCTTGACGCCTGCAATCCAATGCATCAATCCAATGGCATGTACAGACATCTACTTGCCAGGGAATAGGCCTATTCAAAATCGATAATCGGTTATAGCTTGGTGAATAGATCGCTTGACGCCTGCAATCCAATGCATCAATCCAATGGCATGTACAGACATCTACTTGCCAGGGAATAGGCCTATTCAAAATCGATAATCGGTTATAGCTTGGTGAATAGATCGCTTGACGCCTGCAATCCAATGCATCAATCCAATGGCATGTACAGACATCTACTTGCCAGGGAATAGGCCTATTCAAAATCGATAATCGGTTATAGCTTGGTGAATAGATCGCTTGACGCCTGCAATCCAATGCATCAATCCAATGGCATGTACAGACATCTACTTGCCAGGGAATAGGCCTATTCAAAATCGATAATCGGTTATAGCTTGGTGAATAGATCGCTTGACGCCTGCAATCCAATGCATCAATCCAATGGCATGTACAGACATCTACTTGCCAGGGAATAGGCCTATTCAAAATCGATAATCGGTTATAGCTTGGTGAATAGATCGCTTGACGCCTGCAATCCAATGCATCAATCCAATGGCATGTACAGACATCTACTTGCCAGGGAATAGGCCTATTCAAAATCGATAATCGGTTATAGCTTGGTGAATAGATCGCTTGACGCCTGCAATCCAATGCATCAATCCAATGGCATGTACAGACATCTACTTGCCAGGGAATAGGCCTATTCAAAATCGATAATCGGTTATAGCTTGGTGAATAGATCGCTTGACGCCTGCAATCCAATGCATCAATCCAATGGCATGTACAGACATCTACTTGCCAGGGAATAGGCCTATTCAAAATCGATAATCGGTTATAGCTTGGTGAATAGATCGCTTGACGCCTGCAATCCAATGCATCAATCCAATGGCATGTACAGACATCTACTTGCCAGGGAATAGGCCTATTCAAAATCGATAATCGGTTATAGCTTGGTGAATAGATCGCTTGACGCCTGCAATCCAATGCATCAATCCAATGGCATGTACAGACATCTACTTGCCAGGGAATAGGCCTATTCAAAATCGATAATCGGTTATAGCTTGGTGAATAGATCGCTTGACGCCTGCAATCCAATGCATCAATCCAATGGCATGTACAGACATCTACTTGCCAGGGAATAGGCCTATTCAAAATCGATAATCGGTTATAGCTTGGTGAATAGATCGCTTGACGCCTGCAATCCAATGCATCAATCCAATGGCATGTACAGACATCTACTTGCCAGGGAATAGGCCTATTCAAAATCGATAATCGGTTATAGCTTGGTGAATAGATCGCTTGACGCCTGCAATCCAATGCATCAATCCAATGGCATGTACAGACATCTACTTGCCAGGGAATAGGCCTATTCAAAATCGATAATCGGTTATAGCTTGGTGAATAGATCGCTTGACGCCTGCAATCCAATGCATCAATCCAATGGCATGTACAGACATCTACTTGCCAGGGAATAGGCCTATTCAAAATCGATAATCGGTTATAGCTTGGTGAATAGATCGCTTGACGCCTGCAATCCAATGCATCAATCCAATGGCATGTACAGACATCTACTTGCCAGGGAATAGGCCTATTCAAAATCGATAATCGGTTATAGCTTGGTGAATAGATCGCTTGACGCCTGCAATCCAATGCATCAATCCAATGGCATGTACAGACATCTACTTGCCAGGGAATAGGCCTATTCAAAATCGATAATCGGTTATAGCTTGGTGAATAGATCGCTTGACGCCTGCAATCCAATGCATCAATCCAATGGCATGTACAGACATCTACTTGCCAGGGAATAGGCCTATTCAAAATCGATAATCGGTTATAGCTTGGTGAATAGATCGCTTGACGCCTGCAATCCAATGCATCAATCCAATGGCATGTACAGACATCTACTTGCCAGGGAATAGGCCTATTCAAAATCGATAATCGGTTATAGCTTGGTGAATAGATCGCTTGACGCCTGCAATCCAATGCATCAATCCAATGGCATGTACAGACATCTACTTGCCAGGGAATAGGCCTATTCAAAATCTATAATCGGTTAAAGCTTGGCGAATAGGTCGCCTGTCGCCTTCAACGAATGGCAAGAACAGCCATCTACTTGCCAGAGAACTGGTCTATTCAAAATATATAATCCGTTATAGCTTGGTGAAAAGGTCGCCAATCGCCTTCAACCAATGTCAAGAACAGCCATCTACTTGCCAGAGAATTGGTCAATTTAAAATCTATATCCAGTTATAGCTTGGTGAAAAGATCACTTAACGCCTTCAA
>NW_016928193.1:0-465 GCF_001483705.2 Eufriesea mexicana
AAGACGAGACCAATATTGCTGGCATCTCCAGTGACAAGCAAAGCATGTAAGGGTCCAGTAAAGAGCAGAAATCAGCCGAATATCAGAGTATAGCACAAAAGTCGAAGCTCCTCTCTCCTACCCAAGCCTAACCTATCACAACCCAACGTAACCAATCTAAGCATGCCGTGCAGCGACCACAATTGCTGGCATCCACATCGCCAAGCGGGACATATTAGAGGAGAGCGGAGCGCAGGGGTCAATAAGATGGCATTGTATAACATAAAGGACAAAGTCATGCTAACCTAGCCGAAGCTAACGTAACCAAACGAACCTTAACATGTCACAGCCTGTCGTGCCGAGACCGCTATTACTGGCAACCGCAGGGCCAAGGAAAACTATCTGCAGCACAGTAAACCGCAGACTTTCACCGAATAGCAGTGTGTAGCACAAGAGTCAAAGCTATCCCCTCCTTACCTAACCAAT
>NW_016928194.1:0-730 GCF_001483705.2 Eufriesea mexicana
ACCACTATTACTGGCCTCCGCAGATTTTAGCAGTGTATAGAAGAAGAATGTACAACGTATAAATTCAGCGATTAGCTGTCTATAGCACAAGAGTCAAGGCAATCCTAGCCAAACGTCGACAAGCATAACATAACCAAACGCAACCTAACTCAGCTTAACGTGCCTAGTCCTCTGTTGCTGGCATCCCCAGAGCCAAGAAGAATATACTAAAGCGCAGCAGAGCTCAGAAGTCCACCGAATAGCAATGTACAGCACAAAAGTCATAGATACTCTGTCCTATCCTAACCAACCGTAACATTGCCAAACGAAACCAAACTCCACCTAACGTGCCGCCACCACGATTGCTGGCCTCCACAGAGCCTAGCAGAACATATTAGAGGAGATGAGAGCGCAGAAATACATTGAAACATAGTTTACAACAGAAAAGTGAGAGATACGCAATCCTTACTCAAACTAACATAACCCAACCTGACGCAGCACACTCATCATGACGAGCCGCAACGACTATTGCTGGCCTCCACAGTGCCAAGCAGATTACTGTGTAGCAGAGTAGAGGGCAGGATTCCACCGAATAGCAGTGTACGTCAAAAAAGTCAAAGATATTCTCTCCTAACCAAAATAGCAGTGTACGTCAAAAAAGTCAAAGATATTCTCTCCTAACCCAACTAAACGTAACAGAAACTTACGCAACCTATCCCTGCCTAACGTGCCGCGGCCACTATTTCTGGCA
>NW_016928195.1:0-10012 GCF_001483705.2 Eufriesea mexicana
GTGCTTAGACAACTATTGCTGTCCTCCCCAGAGGAAAGCAGGGCATATTAGAGGAGAGTAGATTGGCAAAGTCTATAGGATGGCAGTGCGTAACACAAAAGTCAGTGATACCATAGCCTACCCCAAACGCACGTAACCTAGCCAAGAGTAAACTAACACAACCTCACCTGCCGCGGCCGGCATTTCTGACCTCCCACAGCATAGCAGAGGGTATTAGGTCACAGTGGAGCTCAGAAATCCAGCGAATAGCAGTGTATGGCACAATTGTCAGGCACATCCTTACCACAACAGACATAACCTGACATAACCAAGCGTAGAATAACTGAACCTGACATGCCGCGAGCACTATTGCTGGCTTCCCCAGAGAGTAACAGGATATGATAGAGCACAGTAGAGCACAGGAGCCTATGGGATATCCGTGTTGACCACATATATCACAGCTACCCTGACCAAACCCAAACAAACCTAACCTAACCAAACGTGACCGGTCCCAAGCTAAGGTGCCTCGACCAGTATTGCTGGCTCCACAGTGCCAAACAGAGCATAATAGCGGTGAGTATAGCGCAGAAACCTATAACACCGCTGTGTATTGTTGTAAAGTCAAAGCAACCCAAACCAAACCAGAGCTACCATGACCTATTCAAACGTACCCTATCTCAACCTATCACGACGAGAGCGCTATTACTGGCTTCCCCAGAGACATGAAGAACGTACTAGAGGACAGTAGAGCGTAGAAGTCCGCCGAATAACAGTGTTTAACACAAAAGTCAAAGCCATCCTAACCAAACGTAACCTAACGTAACATAACCAAACGTAATGTGACACAACATAACGAACCACGGCCACTGTTACTCACATCCCGAGAGTTGAGCTGAACATAGCAGAGCAATGTATGGCGCAGGAATCCGCGGAATATCAATGTAGAGCAAAAAGTGGACTTTATCCAATCCTAATCTATCCAAACGTAAAATAAGTAAACGTAACATAACTTAACCTAATGCGCGGAGACAAATATTACTTGGCTCCGCAGAGCCAAGCAGAATTTTCTGGGGCAGAGTAGAGCGCAATTACCCACCGCATTTCTGCGTGTTGCACAAGGGTGGAAGATACCCTAGCCTAACATGTCCTAGCCTAACCTAACCGGACGCAGACCAACTATACATAAGTTACCGAGACTACTGTTGCTGGCCTCCCCAGAGCAAAGCAGATCATATTAGAGCAATGTAGAGCGCAGCAATCCTCCACGTGGCGGTGTATAGCACAAGAGTCAGAGCTGTCCATCTCATCCTAACGTGCAGATACCGCTATTGCTGGCCTCCCCAGGGCCAAGCAGAACATACTAGAGTACAGTAGATCACAATAATCCCCCGAAAAAAAGTGTATACTACGTAATCCAAAGCTATTCAAGGCTATCCCAGACTAACGCAACAAAACCAAACGTTGCCTAACCAAACATAACGTGCCGTGACCATAATTTCTGGCCGCCCTATACTCGAGCAGATTGTAGTAACTCAAAGAAGGGTGGAGAAAGCCACCGTATAGCAGTGTATAGCACGAAGGTCAAAGCCATCCTGTCCAAACTCAACCTAACCTTACGTAGCCGAAAGTAACCTAACACAACCAATCGTGCCACGATCTCTATTGCTGCTTTCCCCAGAGTCTAGCAGAGCACAGTAGAGCAACAAAGAGGGCAGAAGTCCTCCGAATAGCAGCGTACAGCGCAAAAGTCAAAGATATCCTAATCTCACCTGACCTATCCTAACATAACCAAACGTAAACCAACTAAACATAATCGAGACGAGTCCACTACTGCTGGCCTCCTTATTGTCAAGCGAAACATATTAGAGGAGCGTAGAAAGTCGAAGTCCATCGAATGGCAATGTACAGCAGAAATGTCAAAATTGTCCTAACGTAATCCAGACCAACCTAACCAAACGAAGCTTAACATAGCAAAGCCTGACTTGCCGAGGACACTGTTGCTGGCCTCGTCAGAGCCACGCAGAGCATATTAGGGCACAGTAGATAGAAGATATCCGCCGAATAGCTGTTTATCGTACGAAAGTCGGATCTATCCCGTCCTAACCTAACCAAACGTAACACGACCAAACGTAACCTGACCCAACCTAACGTGCCGGGGCCACTATTACCGGCCTCCACAGTGAAAAGCACAATACACTAGAGCTCAGTATAGTGTGTAAATCGACCGCATTGCAGTGTATATCGCAAAAGTCAGAGATATTCTGACCTAACCTAACGTAACCTGTCTGACCACGCGTAACATAAACCAACCGAACGAGCCGCGACCTCTACTGCTGCCGTAGAGCACAGCGCAGCAATGAGGTCCGTAGAAGATCAGTGCTGAGCACGTATGTGAAACCTATCTTGACCTAACAAAGCCTAACCTAACCTTACCAGACCAAAAGTAACATAACCCAAACAAACGAGCCGCGACCACTATTCCTAGCGTCCCCAGGCACAAGCGGCTTGAGCTAGCGCACAGTGGAGCGCAGACGCCCATAGAATAGCAGCGTGTAGCGCAAAAGTGAAAGCCATCCGAACCTCACGCTACGTAGCCTAACATAACCAAACGTACAATGAATCAACCTAACATGCCGCGACCACTATTTCTAGCCTCCCAAGGATTAGCAGAGTATAGTAGAGATGTGCAGAGCGCCGCTATCCACAGAAGCGCATTGCAGAGCACAAAAGTCTAAGCTATCATATCCTAACCCAACAAAACGTAACATACGCCAAACGCAGCATCACTCAAACTAACGTGTCGGGGCCATTGTTACTGGCCACCGCAGGGACGAGCAGAGTATAGTAGAGCAACGTAGAGCGCAGGGACCCACCGAGGAGGAATGTATGGCACAAAAGTCAACTCTATCCTATCGTAAATTATACAAGCGTAGTATAAACAAACGTAACCTGCCATAACGTACCGTGCCGAGACCACTATTGCCGACCTCGCGAGAGCCAAGCAGAACATACAGCACTGTAGAGCGCAGAAGTCCACCGTATAGCAGTGTACAGCACTAAAGTGAAGGCTACCCTTCCCTAACCTTACCAAACGTAAAGTAGCGAAACTTAACCTAACTCATCCCATCGTGCCCAGAAAACTATCTCTGCTCTCCCCGTGGCCAAGCAGGACAAACCAGAGGAGAGTAGAGCGCAGATATACAGAGAATCAGAGTGCATTGGACAATAGTAGAAGCTACCCTATCCTAACTTGTCGGAACATAACATAGCCGAACGCAGCTTAACCCAACCTAACGTGCAAGGGCCACAATTGCTTACCTCCCCTAAGCGAAGCAGAATGTCCTAGCGCACAAGAGGGCGTAGAAATCCATTGAATAGCAGTGTACGACACAAAAGCCATAGATATCGTAGGTGAACCTATCCAAGCAAAGCACATCCAAACGTATCCTAACTCTACTCAGCGTGCCGAGAACACCATTGTTGGCATCCACAACGCCAAGCAGTACGTATTAGAGAAAAGTGAGGCGCAGAAATCCACCGAATTACGTTGTACGGCGCAGAAGTTAAAGCTATCCTATCCTATCCTAATCAAACGTAACCTAACGAAACGCAGCATATCTCGACCAAACGTGCCGAGACCGCCATTAATGGCCTCCCCAGCGCTAAGCAGAGCATATTAGAGCACAGCAGAGCGCAGAAATCCACCGAATAGCAGCCTGAATAAAGCTGGCATGCCGAAACCACAATTGCCGGCCTCCCAATAGCCAAGAAGAATATACTAGTGCACAGTACAGCGCAGAAAGCAGCCGAATAGAAGTGTATAGCACAAATGTCAAAGTTATCCTAACCTACCCTGCCCTAAAATAACGAAACCGAACGAAGAATAACTAAACGTAACGAGTCGAGACATCAATTGCTGGACTTCCCAGGGCCAAGCAGAACATATTAGAGCAAAGTAGAGTTCAGAAATCTCCCGAAAAGCATTACATAACACAAAAGTCGAAGCCATCCTTACCAAACGTAACCTAACCTAACCTAATCGAACGAAATCTAACTCAACCTATCGCGCCACGACAGCTACTGCTGGTCTCTCCAGAGCCGAGCAGAGTATTGTAGGGCAATGCAGAGGGTAGAAGTCCACCGAGTAGCAGTGTATAACGTAAAAGTCAAGGTTATCCTGTCCGAACCTAGCCAAGCGTAAACCAACCAAGCGAAAGAGAACACAAACTGACGTGACGAGAGCACTATTGCCGGCGTCCCCATCGCCAAGCATGGCATATTAGAGATGAGTAGAAGGCAGGGGTCCGTAGAAAGGCATTGTATCCTACAAAAGTGAAAGACATCCCAACCTACCCCAGAAAACGTAACCTAACCAAACGTATCCTAACAGAACTTAACGCGCCGCGGCCCCAATTTCCAGTATTCCCAGAGCAAATCAGGGTATATTAGATTACAGTAGAGCGCAGAAATCCACCGAGTAGCTGTGTATAGCGCAAAAGCCGAAGCTATCCTCTCCTAACGTACCACAACGTAACATAAGCGGACGTAACGTAACCAATACCGACATTCAACGACCGCTATTGCTAGCCTCACGAGAGCTAAGCAGAGTATGGCAGACCAATGTAGATCGCTGGAATCGTCCAGATAGCAGTCTAAAGCACAAAGGTCAAAGATTTCCCAACCAAGCCTTACCAAACTTAGCCTAACCAATGGTAACGAAGCTCAACATAACGCGCCGACGGCACTATTCGTGGCGTTCACAGAGACGAGCACAGTGCGATAGCGCACAGCAGAAAGAAGAAGTACATAGAATAGGAGTGCGTAGCACAAGCGTCAAAGCCATCCTAACCAAACACAGCGTATCCAAATCTAACCAAACGTAATATAACTCAACCTAACGAGGGGCGACCACTATTTCTTGCCTCCCGAGTGTCGAACAGAGCACAGCCGAGCTGAGTAGAGAGTAGGAGATCACCGAATATCAATGTACAGCGCAAAAGTCTAAGCCATCCTATCCTAACCTAATCAACCATAACACAACCGAACGCAACATAACTTAGTCCATCGTGCCGATACCAATACTGTTGACCGCCACATAGCGAAGCAGAATACACTACAGCACAGTAGAGCGCAGAAATCCACCGCATGGCAGTGTATAGCGCAAAAGAAAAAGCCATCCTTACAAAACGTAACCTAACCTGACCTAACCAGACGTGACCTAACTCAGCCTATCGTGTTTGGTCATGTTACGTTGGGTTGTGCTACGCTTGGTTATGTGAGGCCAAGGTAGCTTTCACCTTTCTGTTGTTCACTGCTGTTCGGTAGACTTCTGCGCCCTACTGTGACCTAGTTTTCCTTTCTTTGCTTTGGGAATTCCAGAAATAGCGGCCGCGGCGCTGTAGGATGAGATAGGTTACGTTTGGTTATGTTAGGATTGTTAGGGTTAGGTTGAGGTACCTTTGACTTTCGTGATACGCAATGACATTCTATGGACGTAAGCGCTCTGTTCTCCTTTAATGTGCGCTGGTTGGCGACGGGGAGGGCCGCAATAGTTGTCTCAGCACGTTAGGTTTAGGTTGGATACGTTTAGTTAGGTTGAGTTAGCATTTGTATGGATTGGAAGGCATCGACTTATCCGCTTGCACTGTGATTCTAGTGATTCCTGCGCCTGACACTCCTTCATTATGCTCTGCTTGGCTCTGTGGGGGCCAGCAATACCGGTCGCGGCATGTTAGGTTCAGATAGATTACGCTTGGTTATGTTAGGTTACATTGGGTTAGTTCAGGACAGCACTGCCATATGTGCTGAACACTTATATTATACGGACTTATGTGCTCAATTGTGCTCAATCATGTTCTGCTTGTCTCTGGAGAAGCCGGCAATAGTGTACGCGGCACGTTTGGTTCAGTTATTCAACGTTTGGTTAGGTCAGGTTAGGTCTGCTTAGGTCAGGATATCTTTGACTTTTGGGCAGTACATCGCTATTTGGTGGCTTTGTTAGCTGTACTCCGCTCTACTACACTCTGCTCGACTGTGGGGATGCCAGCAATGGTGGTCATGGCAGGATAGGTTTTGTTAGGATACGTTAGGTAATGTTACGATTGGTCATGTTGGGATAGGGTAGCTTTGACTTTTGCGCCATACACCGCTGATTCAAGCATTTCTACGCTCTGCGTTGCTCTGCTGTACTCTGCTCGTCTCTATAGAGGCCAGTAATAGCTGTCTCGGCACGTTATGTTGAGTTAGGCTGCGTTTAGTGAGGACACGTTAGATTGGGTTAGGTACGGATTGGTTTGACTTTAGCGGTAGAGACTGATTTTCGGGGGACTTCTGCGCTCTACTGTGCTCTAGTGTGTTCTGCTTGGCTCTGGCGAGGCCAGCAGTGGCGGTTTCAGCACGTAAGTTTGTATTAGGTTACGCGTGGCCTTGCTAGGTTTCGGGCATATTTGGTTAGAGTAGCTCTAACTCTTGCGCTGTACACTGCTATTCGGTTGATACCTGCACAATGCATTGCTCTACTAGCATCTGCTTGTCTCTGGGAGGCCAGTAGTAACGATCGTATGATGTTTGGTTCAGTTAAGTTACGCTTGGGTAGGTTTGGTTTGGCTCAGTTTGGCTATCATGGCTTCCACTTTTGTGCTATACACTGCTATTCGGTGGATCCTTGCGCTCTGCATTGCTCTACTATACTCTGCCCCGCTCTCGGGACGCCAGCAATAGTGGTGGCGGCACGTTAGGTTGTGCCAGATTACGTTTCGTTTGGTTAGGATTCGTTGTGGTAGGAAAGGATGCCTTCTACTTTTGTGCTACGCACTGCCATTCTATGGACTCCTGCACACTTCTGTGCGCTATCGCACACCGCTTGTCTCTGTGGACGCAAGGAGTAGTGTTCTTGGCACGTTGAGTTGAGTTATGATGCGTCTAGCTTGGTTAGGTTTGTTTAGGCTTGGTTAGAACAGCTTTCACTTTTGTGCCTTGCACATCAGTGCGGCGAATTTCTGCGTTCTCCTTTCCTCTAGTATATTCTGATTTGCTCTGGGGTCAGCAATAATGGTCTCGGCACTTTATGCTGTGTTATGTTACGTTTGGTTAGGTTAGGAGGTTATTGCTTTGACTTTTCTGCTTTACACTGCTATTGGGCGTATTTCTGCGCTCCACTGTGACCTAATAGTACCTGCTGTGCTCTGGGAATGCTTGAAATAGTGGCCGCGGCGAGTAACGTCGTGTCAGCTTACGTCCGGTTAGGTTAGGTTTGTTTGGGTTAGATTGGGCTACTTTTAACTTTCGTACCATACGCTGCCGTTCTATGGACCTCTGTGTTCTACTGTCCAGTAATATGCCCAACTTGGCGATGGGGATGTCAGCAATAGCGGGCTAGAGACGTTAGGTTCGGATTTGCTACGTTTGGTTGCGTTTGGTCAGGCCAGGTTATGATAGGATATCACTTTCTATTACGCTGTACACTACAATGCGGCTAACCTGCAGTCTACTGTGCTCTGGTATATTCTGCTTGGCTCTGGGGAGGTCAGCATTGGTGGTCTCGGCACGTAAGGTTGGGTTATGTTACGCACGGCTTGACTAGGTTCGGATAGGTTTGGTTAGTGTATCTTTGTCTGTGTTCTGTAGACTGCTTTTCGGTCGATGTCTTCGAACTGCGTTGCTCTACTAGCATGTGCCTGTCTCTGGGGAGACCAGCAACGGCGGCCGTGGCGGGTTAG
Source organism: Eufriesea mexicana (assembly GCF_001483705.2). Classification (NCBI taxonomy): domain Eukaryota; kingdom Metazoa; phylum Arthropoda; class Insecta; order Hymenoptera; family Apidae; genus Eufriesea; species Eufriesea mexicana. The sequence goes on from NW_016928195.1 coordinate 7,698, forward strand.
GTTGGGCTCTGTTACGCTTGGCTAGGTTAGGTTTGGTTAAGTTTTGATAGGATGGCTTCGACCTTTGCGCTATACACTGATATTCGGTGGATTTCGGCGATGTGCTTTGCTCTAGTTTACTCTGCTTGGCCATAGGGATGCCAGCAGTATTGGTCTCGGCACGATGGCCTGAGTTATGTTGCCTTTGGGTATGTCACGTTTGATTTGGTTACGACACTGTAGCTTTACTTTTGTGCTGTACACTGCAACTCGGTGGATTTCTGAGCTATGCATTGCTCTACGATACTCTATTCGACTATCGGGAGGCCAGCAGTAGTGGTCGCCGCACGTTAGGCTGAGTTACGTTACGTTTGGTTATGTTACGTTTGGCTAGGTTAGGATAGGGTAGCTTAAGCTCTTGTGCAGTACACTGCTATTCGGTGGATTCTTGCGCTCCACATTGCTCTTCTCTTCTCTGTTTGGCACTCGGGAGGCCTGCAATAGTGGTCTCGGCACACTAGTTAGAGTTAGGTTACGGTTGGCTCTTCCAGGTTAGGTTAGGTTTGGGTAGGGTAGATTTGACCTTTGTGCCATACAGTGCTATTCGGTCGATATCTGCGCTCTGCGTTACTCTGCTACCATCTGCTCGTCTCTGGGGTGTCTAGAAATAGCGGCCGTCGCACGTTCCTTCGAGTTATGTTGCGTTTGGTTAGGTTAGGTTAGGCTCCTTTTGGTCAGCATATCTCTGTCTTTTGGGCGATGTGCTGCAATCCAGTGGATTTCTGCGCTCTACATTGATCTACTACACTCTGTTCGACTCCCGGTAGACCTGCAAATGTGGTCGCGGCACGATACGTCCTGTTATTCTACGTCCGGTTAGGTTAGGTTTGGACAGTTTAGGTTAAAATGCCATTGACAATTGTGCTGTACACTGCAGTCCGGTGGATTACTGCGCCCTTCAGTGTCCTAGTATGTTCTGCGTGGCTGTGTGGGGGCTAGTAGTAGTGGTCTCGGTACGTTAGGTTGGGTTATGTTACGCTTTGATGTGTCAGGTTAGTCTGGGTTAGGTAAGGATAGCATTGATTTTTCTGCTAAACATTGCCATTCTATGGTCTTCTGCACTCTACGCTCCTCTACCATGCCCTGCTTGGCCTTGGGGATGCCAGCAACCGCGCTCGCGGCACGTGAGGTTTTATTAAGTTACATTCGAATAGGTAAGGTTAGGCTACGTTTGGCCAGGTTAGCTTTTACTTTTGTGTTACGCGCTGCAATTCAGTGGATTTCTGCGGCCAACTGTGCTATAGTATGATCTGCTTGTCTCCGTGGAGGGCAGCAGTTGCGGTCTCGGCACGTTAGTTTGTGTTAGGTTACGTTAGGTTTTGCTACGTTTGTCCAGGTTCGGGCGAAATAGCTTCGACTATTATGCTGTACACTGTTATTCTGTGGTTCGTGCGTCCTATATCGCTCTGCTATAATCTGCTCGTCGATGGGGGGTCCAGTAATAGTGATATCGGCTCGTTAGGCTGAGTTAGGCTACGTTTGGGTAGTATACGTTTGCCTGCGTTTCGTTTGGATAGTTACGACTTACGTTGTGTACACTGTCTCTCGGTGGATTTCTGCAATCTACGGTATTCTAGTATGTGCTGCTTGGCTCTGGGAAGGCCAGCAATAGTAGCCTCGGCAACTTATGCTTAGTTAGTCTACGTTCGGTTAGGTTAGGTTAGGACAGGTTAGATTCGGATATCGACCACTCTTGTGTTCCACACAGAAATGCGGTGGATTATTGCGCTATACTGCACTCCAGTAAATTCTGCTCGGCTTTGGGGTGTCAAGGAATAGTTCTCTCGACACGTTAGGTTGAGCTAAGCTACGTTGTGTTGTGTTGCGTATGATTATGATAAGATATGGTACCTTCGACTTTTGTGCTGTGCACTGCTATTCGGTCGACACCTGCGCTCTGCGTTGCTGTACTAGCAGCCGCTTGTCTCTTAGGAGGCCAGCAATAGCGGTCGTGGCACGTATGTTTTGGTTATATTACGTTTGGTTACGTCAGGTTAGGTTAGGTTCGGTCAGCATATCTCTGTCTGCTGCGCTGTGCACTGCAATTCGGTGGATTTCTGCGCTCCACATTGATCTACTATACTCCGCTCGACTCCCCGAAGGCCAGCAATTGTTGTCGCCGCACGTTCTGTACAGGTAGACTACGTTCGGTTAGGTTAGGTTAGGGCATGTTAGGTCAGAATGTCTTTGACTCTTGTGCTGTACATTTACTGGCATCTGCTTACCTCTGGCGAGACCAGCAATGGCGGTCGTCCCACGTTTCGTTGTGTTAGGTG